>NC_072738.1:100009163-100309163 GCF_026930045.1 Uloborus diversus
CGGGAAACTTTTCTTTCCCCAAAGATGGACATTGGACACAAGAGAGGACCCCTTTTTAAAATGAGCGTACAAATGTCGCATAAAATTGATTCAATTTTCACTGTTCATTCTAAGTAACGTATTGCGTAACATTTCAGTATTTACCTATTTCGAAACTACTTTTTTTTTTTTCATTTTTCCTATGTTTCAGTCTTAAAGAAGCGTAGCTAAATCTTCTATGAAATGTATAAATGTCTTTGAGTATTTCACTAATTCACTGACAGATACTTCTAATGTTTGCTGAAACTAGCTTCAAACTTTTATTTTTGGCCCCCCCCCCCCTTTTTTTTTTTTGAAAAAAGTGCATTTTTGCCTTTTTTTTCCGTTTTTCAATGTCAAATAGCGCTGGCTAAATATTAAACAAATTTAGCGAAATTTTTCATGGGTAATAACGGGCCCATATAGCAACTTTTCCGCACTATCCAAAAACAGATTTCCAAAAAAAGTTTTTTCGACCCACCCTAGTGCACAAATTGCTTACTTCCCCTTCCTTGCCTTTTTTATGTAGTTAAAATGTTTTCATTTTTGCGTTTATTTAATTGAATTTACTCCAAAATGAATTCGGAGTTTAATTTTTTTTCAGGAACGGGTTGATTCACTGTTAGCTGATGGACAATATACAAAAGAAGATCTATGCTTCTCGTTACAGGAAACAGTATTTGCAATGTTAGTGGAGACTACTGGTGAGTGAAGAAGAAAATTATGGAAAAATAGAGTTGTTTCATTTTGCAGTCTACTATAAAACATAGCACCTTAGCTTTCTTGCACACTTCTATTGCTTTTCTAGTTGAGGAGGTTTCTGTTTTCTATTGAAAGGATGTGGCTAACTGTCCCACAGACTATGAGAGGGCAAGAGGAACTGAGACAGACATGCATATAATTATCTCAGAAAAAAACTACTTTTCTTTCTAAACAATAAAAAAAATTGCATTTATTTATTGTTTACAAATCCATTCAGCATAGTTTCTTCTTCCTGTCAATAAATAATTGGCAATGTGGACAATTACAAATTGATGGTTGCTGATTAATTGGTGCATCCCTAGCCCTTATTATGTCGTAATGTACATGTGGGTGAGCTCCAAAATCCTAACATTATCATGTCCAGCAAGGATAACACAAAAATTAGTTGACCTAGAAAGTTTTTTCTTTTTTTTTAAAATTCTTAGAACTATTTTTCTGATGTCATTCTGTTGATATTCAAACAATAACTCATTCATTTTTCTTTAGAATTTTTGAATAACCAGAAAGTCATTCTCCTGCCAAGGTTGTTCCTATCTGTTTCTCAAGCATGTTTATTGTAATTATTTTTTACATTTCATATCAACATTCCATAAAATCAATTTGTAGTGCTAAATCAGGCATACTTATAGGCGTAAAACAATGGTTCTCATCCTTTTTGAGCACATACCCCCCCCCCCCTCTAGAGATTGACATGTTGATGATAGTGAACATCAATATTACTAAAAATATAAATGCCTAATTTTAGTTAGAAGTAAAATGTATGTAATATAAATCAATTTTATCTTTTCACTATTAAAGTAAAAACAAAAAAGAGCCTTTTTTTTAATGTTTTCCCCCCTTCTTTCTTTTGCAAAACGAACTGATAGATATTAGCAGGGAAATATTTAGTCTTGCTTACTTCTCCCCGAAAGATGGGGAAAATATTTTGGCTAAATCTCTGACTTGAACTTTGTATAAAATCATTTAAATGCTCAAGTATGTGCATATTGACAGTTACTCTTAAAATTATCTAAGTACTTTTTATCAACACCTTTATTCTAGAACGTGCCATGGCTCATTGTGGCTCTAATGAAGTTTTGCTTGTTGGTGGTGTTGGTTGTAAGTATCAAAACCTTATACTCAGTGTACATTAAAATATAAATAGCTCTAATTTTCAAAATGGGTTCTCACTTTGAATTTTGTTAATGAAGTCCTCTCATTTAAAAGTATTGAAACTAATTTTCATTTATATTGCTGTAATAAAAATTAGTAGGCAAATCTAAGTAGTTTTTATTGAATATGAAGCTGAATTTGCCGCATTTTTGTTTGTTTTCCATTTAGTATAAAGTTAAGTCAACTTTTATAAGTTCTGATCTTTTACTATTGTCTAATGTGTCTTATAAAATGTTTAAATGTTTTGATTGTACTGTTGCAGGTAATGAAAGGTTACAAGAAATGATGAGGATCATGACAGAGGAACGTGGTGCTAAACTGTATGCAACTGATGAAAGGTAAATTTAAATTCTAATGTTCTGAATGCTGAAAAATGTAACAAATACCAGACATAGTAATCCAAATGATTTCACCTTATGGGCAAATGCAGTCAACTGTCGATAACTCGAAGCCTTAAAATTCAAATCTAATCCTTTTACTCAGTTTCTTTAGGTCCCAAAATAATTTGGTGTTTTCAATACAAAGTTGTCTCTATATCTTAAATGTACTCCTGTTTAATCAGTTTTTACCAGAGTTTCGTTTCCATTTTATGCAAAAAATTACTGCCAAAATAATAATGAAAAAAGATTTTTTCCTTTTTGACACATAGATTTGCTTATCAGCTTGTGTGAGAGGGATAATTTACTTACAATAGTGCTCTTTAATGCGCACAATGGTGCAATATTACATGAAAAGCAGTTGATTGGGCTACATTTTGCCATGGCTGAGGCTATAATATTTATTCCTGGCTAATCTTTAAGAAAGTTAAAATTTTGGTGAAAATTTAAAAAAAACCAGCAGCTTTTATTTTCTGAATGGCCCAAATAATCTTCTTTTAGAACAAAAAGACGTTTAAAAGCAATACAATCTGAAATCAAGAGAAAAGAAATTGAGCTTACAACAGCCAAACGTAATGACGTTTTAAGATGCGATAAATAAGCAGTAAAAACCAACGTCTTTTTTGGAAGTCTCTTTAAAAAAGTTATTCGCTGTACAGATATTTTTGCATAGTAGCAAAAATTAATTTTATCCAAACTATAAGTGTTATAGTATTTCTATTATGCACTATTCTTGAAAAAGAAAGTAAAAATTATTCTTCAGAAGACTTTGAAAGGAATTTCATATAACTCAAACTACTGATTACTCCAAGGTTTTAGCAGGTCCCTTGGGTCTTCAAGTTATTGAGAATTGACTCTAATTGTACTTACCCACTAACAGGGGCATGCACAGGAGGAGGGAAGGGGAAGAAGGGACACCTGTTGGCCCATGCCGGAGCCTAAAGGGGGCCCGAGATTTTTAAAATGAGGCGTGAAATATGTCTATGAACATTTTTGTTATGTGTTAATGCAATTTGTTACGCTTCTTCTGTGTAAAATTTCCTAACTTTTTCAAAATAGAATTTTAACATATTTCAGTATTTACTGAATAAACCTCATATCTTGTTTCACTCTAAAAATTTCATATTGAATTTTTGCAGTTTGAATTTTATGAACCATCAACTCGGGGTACTTTGACCACTTTTGAAAAAAGAGTTATATTTTCCAATTTAGTTTTATATATGACTAGCTGCGTTGCCCTGCTTTGCCCGGTCGACCTTGAAAAAAACCATTGCATCAAGTGAAGTATCTTCAATAACCAGGATCAAATGAAAGAAAAAAAGCCATCATGCAAAATTTTCTCGCCAAACAGTGACGACAGATACTAAAATACATATAAGGAATTAAAATAAAATGAGAAAGATGGATTTTAAAGGCGTAACCATGGAAATACAAAATAAAATAAGTTCAAGAATTAAAAATGAGAAAGATGAAAATAAACAATGGATTCAAAAAGCGTTACCGTGGAAACGCAAAATAAAATGGTTAAAAACTTGAATAGAGAAAAGATTTTTGAACTTCATTTAATTCGCTTGTAACTTTTTTTCTAATGGAGATACAGGGTTAAACTTTCGACCTTAGGTCGAGTTAGATCTGGAGTAAAAAAAGCAGCTCTATCCAATGCTGTCAAAAAGAAAACTGTGGGACAATTCCTTCACTTTTTATTGATGGATTTAGTGAAGAAAGTAGTGAATAAATTTTAGCTAAGCCTAAAAAAATTCGAGCTAAAAACGTAAAAAACTCCCGCCGCAATTAAGTTAGAGCATTGGAACAAATTGCGTAGAACGCGGAAAATTCTTCCCTTTCCAACGATATATAATATTATTATTTGCAAGTAATTTTTCACCCCCATATTTGGGAATTTATGTGAAAATTGGGCCTAAATTGGATGAAAATAAGAACTACTCGTCGAATTTTTTTGAACAGATCTGCAAACCTTCTCAGGACTTAAAGGAACAAACTGTGAAAATTTCAGAAAAATCGGCCGCGTAGTTCTCGAGTTTTGCGAGTTCAAACAAACAGACGCTTTTTGGAGACTTCATTTTATACTATGTAGAGAAAACCCGTGGCACCAACAAGCTTCACATAATCAGTGTTGGAAAATGTGCTCTAATTGCGCTGAACTGCTCCCAGTTTGAAACACCTGCTGCATTCTGCTCCAAAAACAGGGAAATTTACCGATTCTGCTCCAGCCTTAAAAATTTTTATTTGCTCAAAATGACAAAAACGGCCTAATGCAAAACTTTC
Source organism: Uloborus diversus (assembly GCF_026930045.1). NCBI lineage: Eukaryota > Metazoa > Arthropoda > Arachnida > Araneae > Uloboridae > Uloborus > Uloborus diversus. Next base: position 100,013,759 of record NC_072738.1, read on the forward strand.
TGGGGTCAAATCATGGTTCAAAAAGTTCCGTACCAGTAGTGCCAACAAGTATCAGCTTATTTTTCTTGTGCTTTTACTATGCACAACTAACTGCAACAAGAAAAAAATAGCCTCGTACTGTAAGTCCCTTATTAACTTTTTTTATGCTGGAAGTGATAAAAATGACACTTTTTGAACCACGATTTGACCCAGAAAAATTTCTTGTTGGGCTTAAGTGAAATTGTTTCTATTTATGCACAAGTAAAGGTTTATATTTACAGCTTTACAATAAGCAGTGTTTGATCTTCCTACTAGTTTAAATAAATTTACTAGAGCTTTTAGGAAAAGTATCAAAAATGCCAAATTTTACTCATCTGGAGGGCAAAAAAATAGCTATATCTCGGGAGTAAAATTTTTCAAAGAAAAATATACAGGGTGCTCCGTTTTAACCTGCAAGACTTCGATTTTCGCAACCGTTCGTCCTAGATGCATACTACACATAGCAAAAATGTTCAAAATCAGATGCAGAGTTAAGATATTGAAAGTTTGAAGCAAAAATAAAAATAAGTCAAAAAATAAAAAATGTAATCTTTTATATGGGCCGTAGGTCCCCTAAGTTATATTTAGAGAAATAATCTCCAATAAAAACTGTAACTGACACAAAAATCTTGATATTTGTGCAACCAAAACTCAAAAAGATATTCCAATTCAAAGTTTTAAGGGACCATACAGAAGATAAGATTGTCTTATCGTCCTTTCAGAAGAATGACAGGTTGTCAAAGTAAAAATAAGCAAGGTCTCTTTATATTTTTCATTGCTATTCAAAAATTCATGCAAATGTCATGCCCTGATGCACAAAAACACACTGCAAAATCTCGAACAATTTGAAAAACCACACTCTGCACACATATAATTTTAAACACTTGTTAACTGCTATATTTTCCCCTAAAAGGTGTTATTGACTTCTGAAGCTGAAGTATGTAAAAAACACTATTTTATAATTTTCTTTTTGTGACTCCAGGGGGGAGGATTTGGGGCCTCTCTTCCAAAAGTAATTGTTTTTTCAAAATGAAGTCTTAAAGCTTTTAGGCTCTGCATGGTGAGGTAAAAGTAGGGCTCTTCTTTGAAAATTCCTGAAACTGGAGCATTAAAAACGTAAATTTAGGCCGTCTTTGGTGAACTTAGAGGAGGGAATTCATGGGATCTCCGCCTTAATTTTTTCGAAGTTAAAGTCTTGAAGGTTCAATTTTAAGTTATCCTTTGTAAAGTTAGAGGAAAGAGAAGCAATGGGGGAAGTTCCTTTAAAAGTTTTTTAAAAAAACTGAAGTCTGAAGTCTAAAAAACTTGAAGTCTTAGAAGAAAGTCTTTTTAGGCTCTCTTATGAGATCTAGGAAGAGTAATTAACATATTTTAAGTGGAAAAAATATTATTTTTGTCACCGACATTTTTTCCGTGTTATTAAATAAATTGAACCAATCATATAACTTTACTTTTTCCGAACAAATTAGCAGTCTCAACGCATTTCATGTTGTTGTTGCTCATTTTGGTATGAATATAACTGGAAAAGTAGTGTAAGAGGCCAGATGTATCCAAGTATCTAGGAAGAGTACAAATCTAGCTTTAAGAGGATGAAAAATTGGCAGTAAGAGAAATCTCAGAAAATCTTAGTTGGACAGGGAAAATGACTTTGTTCTTCCTGTGCCCCCCCCCCCATCAAAATAATGCAAAATAAGGATACAGGAAGGAAATAGAGTGTTTGGCTACTACAGGATCTTGAATTGATTGAGTTATTATTTTGTATGAAGTGTCACAGCACTATTTTTTTCAAATTTTGGTTAATTCTAAAGGGATACAACTCCCTCTAACAGATCCCCCAAAATAAGCTTTAATTTGAAAAAACAATGAAGTATTATAGTGAAAACACTAAGGGATAACAGAGAGCTGAAATATTAGGAATAATACTTAATAATAATCGGTTATAACATTTATTACCAATTCATAAAAAATTTTATGTCTCGATTTGTAAAAATTAACGATTTTGTAATTGTGTCACTTTCATTGCCAGGGTGTTATATATAATGTAGCCAATTCACCTGAACAAAAAATACTTCTTCTATAACAGTTTGAAAACTCTAAATGTATTTTGAATCACATGAAACAAAGCCAAAAAAAAATTTAATTACAGGTTCTGCATTGATAATGGTGCTATGATTGCTCAGGCTGGTTGGGAAATGTATCAATCTGGTCAAGTCACAAACTTTGAAGACACAACTTGCACACAAAGGTTTGTGATGAAAATCCATGTTCTTATAGTAAAATTAAATGTGTTGAACTGTTTTTTATGTTAAAAATTTTGTTAACTTCAAAATATTGAATTTTTAAAATCAGTGTTTAAGTTGTAATTTTTAAAATAATGTTAATCTGTCTTTTAATTAATGCTTCAGATGAAAAAATAAATCAATATAAAAACATTGTCATATCCCAAAATTTTTATTGCTTGAACTACATGTATGGTTCTAGATGAATTAATGTTTCTTTCAATGGAATATATTACTCAATATCAAAGTGCTTTATTGAACTTAAAGCACTTGTTTTTTATGCTTGGGTAGACCAGACAGTAAACTTGTTAATCATTTATGACTCTACTACATAATTTTCATATATTCCATCCGTTCTTTCCTTTTTTTACTTTCTTCTATATCTAATATATAGAAGAAAGTATTGGATTTGTGCAAATTTTCGAATTTCGAATTTTGACGAATTCGAACATTTTGAGGTGTGCTGAGTCCATTTCGACTATTTTTGGAAAGTGTCTGTCTGTGTGTGTGTATGTGTGTGTGTGTGTGTCACATCTGTGTGTGACCAGTTTTTTGTGGCCGCTCTACAGTAAAAACTACCGCATGAAATCGAACGAAATTTGGTACACATATGTGCCACTATGTGAACTTGTGCCCATTGGTTTTTGGCGCAAATTCCTCCAAGGGGGGTGGAGCAATGGGACGATTTTTAAGTTACTCGTGATTGCTATTCCTCAGGAAGTAACTGGCGGAATCAAACAAAATTTGGTCCATGTGTTGCCAGTAACAGGAACAGGTGCTGATTCAAATTTGGTGTCAATAACTCAAACGGGGGTTGACCTATTGAACATTTTTTGTCGTCAATTGTGACTGCTGTATCTCAAGAAAGAATGAACGGAATGAAAGGAAAATTTATTGGCAAGTAGCCCTTAGTGGGTATAAAAGCTGATTTTATTTTCGTGTCAACAGGTAAAAAGGAGGTAGCGCAATAGCCCGCTCTTTTTTTCCCATTATGAGTGCCCTATCTCAAGAAGTAATGCTACGTTCTGGTTGAAATTTGGAATATATGTGAATCCATATGTAAACAGGCTTTGGTTCAATTTTGACACTAATCGCTTCAAGGTGTTGGTTTTTATTATTACTTTTTTTTTTTTTTGAATAAAAATAGCTGTATTAATGCAACAATTAGAAAGATAAATCGTAATAGATTGTCGTCTGCGTGTTTCTCGTGATTTTAATTGTATAAATGATCAGAAATATTATCTCAATGATTTAAAATTTTTAACTGTTGCCATCTTATGTTTGTTAACAAATAAAATATTTGTAATTAATTCAAGCAAGGCTTTTAAAATAACTTTCAATTTTCGCTCTTTGCTTTGCTTTTGCAATAATTCAGACATTGGGATGGTCGTCAAGTTTTTGCATGTGTAATTTTGTTTTTGTTGGGAATATTGCTTCCTCGTTAAGCATTGGGAGGGAATATAGAGGGAAGAAAAATATAGAAGAAAATTTCGTGATGACCACAACATACTAGTTTACATTGTGTTTTGTTCAGTCAATGATATCAGCGTGATTCATTTTTTAAAAGTTTTTTTTTTGTGTGTGGGGCAGGGGGATATTGACAACTAAGAAAAACTATTTGCCAAGCTTTTTTTTTTTTTTTGACCTACAATCTTTTTTTAAAAATTAGAATAATAATTTATTTATTTACTCTTTGACTTCATAAAAAATGGCTATAGCCAGCTTTAGTTATTTTGTACAATTGTTTTAATTTATTATTATTTCGAATTAACTCTTTCAGCAGCAATGATACACAGCCCTATGTAACCATCTAGTAACAGAATTTTTTTCAGCTGTCTTTGAAGCAGATTAAAAATCTCAAAAATAGTTTGCAAGGTAAACCAGCATTTGTTTGGTCGTAACAGTTACTATAAAATGTCACTGTGAAATGCTTGAAGAATAAAATGCTAAATTTAAAAATTACTTGCGAAACGCAGGCTGAAAAGCTTAAAAACTAAATGGAAAACTGAGGTGCATGTAGCTGCCAGAGCAAGTGTGTTTCACCTATCAGCTGTTATGAACTCAAATATAGATCTAAACGCCTTTTTTGTTTTTACTTTTGTTTTTCCTGCTTTATTCTAAACTTTATTTTTCTGTTTTAAATTCAACGGCAATACATAAAAATGCATAACGTTTTAAAAAATCTTTCCAATTCAAATCAAAAGTAATCTGCAGACTTGCTCAAGAATCTGCGACATGCATCACTGTGTCATGCTGCTTCTGCTACCAGGTGTAACACTATTGCTTGTGCTTCTGTCAGAGATTTATATTAAAGTGTTTGCAGTTTTGTCATCTACTAGCTTTTAGTTCTAGATTTAAATTATTTTAGGTTTATTTAGTTATTTGAGCCATCAAAATTGCTTACTGATTTCATTTTGCTGCAGTTTGATGATTGTTTTATGTGCTTTGTGATAAGTAGGTGGAGAAAGATTCACATGATCCAAATAGGCACTGAGCTATTCAACCTTTTCACTCCTGTGTTTCCATTCATTTGTGTCTTTATTACATTCAATTTTCATTTAGTCTACTTAAAATTATTTTTATTTAGTTATTTCTTTATTTTAATATTTATAGTTTTCAACAGTATGGTTTATTTTTTAAAAAAACACATTTCACCTTGGCAAAAAAAGTGACACAACTCAAACTTGGGGGAAAATGTATTGACTATTGATTTAAAACCTAAATTTAATGCTCTTTTTACCACAGAAACTACGACAAAGTTAGCTTTCATAACTGATGCATGGTGGTAAAAAAACGAAAAAACCAATAGTGAAAAATTATTAAAATTTCATAATTTAGATATAATATTTTCGAACTTTAAAGATGCACTATTCATTTAGATAACAAAAACTAACCAGTAAACATCACTTTTTTTTTTTTTTTTTTGCAAGTATTGCAATATTCAAGACTAAATCTCTTAAAACTACTATTGCATAAAACCTTAATTTTCTCCATTGCTGTTTTTTTTTTTTTTTTTGAGTTGTGTCACTTTTCTTGAGAAGGTGCGACATGTTACTGAAAAGTGCTTTTTTTTTGGCATCTTTTGTTATGGTATAACTTTCAAAACATTATGATTTATTAGTGTTCTTTTTGTACGATAATAATATGAATAAAAAGCCTGAAAACATAGACCGAAACTATGTAAAATTATACCTTATTAGAAACACTGAGTAATAAACTATACAGCATTGAAATACGAAAAAAAAGGATGGTGTCGAGAAAATGATGAATACTTTCAATATCTGGCTGCAATCCTTGACTGTAAAAACTTTGGTTTGTCCTTTTGCTATATTCACTCTTGAAAGTTCAAAGTAGTAAGCTTATTTTGTTAAAGTACTTGGAGAAGTGTAATTTATGAAGTTATTCAGAGAAATTTATTTCTTAAAAAACATGCAAACTAACTCAAAGTCATACTATGTACATGGAAATCAACCAACAAGCAGGCCCGGCTCTTGGGGTAGGCGTCCGCCTTGGGCAGCAGATTTTAGGGGTGGCAAATTTCAAAATTGAAACGTATTTTTTAAAAGTATGAATGTCTGTTTCAGCGTCATAAATTTCATTACTTCATTGCTAAAAAGAATAATATTAATTTAGAGTGTGTATCAGTGCTTGGATATGCAAAACTGAGTTCGGAATTTAACAAGAAATTCAATTTAATTTTAGAGGCGGAAAACTGCGTTACTTAAAAGTCTTTGAAAAATATTAATTTGTTTCAGTGCCACAAGTTGCACTACTTTAATGTTAAAGAAGATAATTTGAAGTGTGTACCAGTGCTTGGATATGCAAAACCTAGTTTGGAAGTTAACTAGAAACTCACTTTAATTTTAAGCACTTTACAGTTATTTTTATTTTATTAATATATTATTATTTTATATTATTATTATTCAATAGGAGGGGACTGCACTTGTCAATGTTGCCTAGGGCAGCAGAACCACTAGAGCCTGCCCTGCCAACAAGATATAACTACAAATACATTTAGAAGGTCATATTGGGGGGTATATATCAACAATCTTCATCATGCAAATTAGTCAAAGATGAATAATGTTTGTCTTCAAATAGCATAAGCAGACTACTTATGAATTATTCTCCAATGTACCTAGTTTACCAGTACAACCCTTTAGTTGAACTGGAAGAGAGACTTCAGTACAATTATTTTGTTTTAATGTTAAAGTATATTCTTTTATTATTTTTTTAGATATCGAACAGATGAAGTTGAAGTTACTTGGAGAAACTAAGATTTGTCATATGAAATTCCCTGTGATATTTATAAAATTCTTTTTTATATAAATATTTTCTTAGTTTTTCATTTCTTACTTCAAATCTATAATAGTAAATTAGTCATTCTATGTCAATTGACCTATTTTTTCAAATTATTCCCTCTAGACCCATTCCTTTGAAACTTACATATGCAAATTTTAAGCTTCCGAGATTTGGTGCAGTGTAGCCTGTAAACTTTCTTGTGCCATTAAAACTAATAGAATAGACCAACCACATTCGGTGGATCTGAGATCCCTCAAATAAAAGGTGTCATGATGTCAGGAGAACTTAGCAAAACAAATTGCCATGTTTAAACTAAGTTTGTAGAAAAGGTATAGACACTAGAGTCTTGAAATTTTGAGAGCTGAGAACAAGGTTGGATTGGAAATAAAATTTGGTTCGGGCATCCAGGGAAAAATAGGGCCTACAGTTCACAAAACATTGCATTAATTATTAATTAAATATTTATTTTTTAAAGAAAATAATTGATCAATTAATTCATAGTTTTTTAAAACCTTATACTTAGTTAGTTATAATGACATGATTATTTATTTGTAAAAAATAACCAATTGCTGATTTGAATAATGACTAATATTTATGGAAAGCAATGAATATTTTTTATTGCAAATGAAAAGATAATTGCTTTTTTTTAATAGCTATTTTTGCTTTTATTGAATAACTGATCAGGAACTTGGACGTTTTTTTTTTTTTTTAAATTTTATTCCATGACATTTATATTGATAATTTATTATGCAAGCAGCCAAAGGTGCATTTAAACAAAAAATTTTTAGGGATCATTTATGACAACTTTGCGGACTGACTTTGAAATGAATATAGATCTTGAAAACCACTTTTCTGGCTCTCATAATATGTATCTAATGCAACATTCACACTGCGTCCGCACATCCGTCACTGACATATGCTTTTCTCTCTAAAACCGGTTTTCGGCCGGCGTTGCCATGACAGCAAGTCGTATTGTATGGGACCCATCGACCGGACGAGAAGCCAGATATCTGACGGCTCTAACGTCCGTTGAGTTGGGCGTCGCATTTCATTGGTCTCCACGAGATGAGCACGCTCTCTCTATTGGGTGAGAGACTGACATGTGCTTTTTTCGCGTTCGCAAAGTATGAATGCTTCTCCAGAAAACTTTACTCTGTCCGCTTTACATGATGAACATGATGTGCGAAAGCTGTATGAATTACGCTTTAGTTGCAATAAAATTCAATATTATTAGTATTTGCTGTTCATATCAAAATTTTCACTTTTGAATGTAGCAGAGAATATGCATGCATTTACAAATGCACCTGCAAAAGTTCTTCATTTGCATTCTACTGTTTTAAAAATTATAGCAAAAGAATAGTTGAATTTTTGCGCTCTTGAATTCAAATTATGTTTTTCCCAATCACAAGTGTGTGTATGTAGACGTGTGTGGACATAGACACCACTGCTCAGGAGTGATCCCATTTGCCATGGTTGGTTGACTGTAGAGTTCGCAGAGATAAGTTTTATGCTTAAGTTAAGCCATAAATGAACGCAAATTATATATAAAAATGTAATATGTAAACAACGAGCGAGACTTATCCTTGTTATTGTGGTAATCTGAAAAATCTAGCGTTAGAAATCAGTAAAAAATCCTACTGATCCTTCGGACCAGTCAATATGAATATGTGCTGATTTTGAAACAGTAGTTCCAAAATCTGAGCTCTGGAGCTGAGGAGAAAGAACACCTCTTGACCCGGACCTGAGAATGAAGGGCGCCCAATATTTTTAAAACTAGGGGTAAACAATATGGAGAGGGGTCCGGAAAAGTCATTTATTACGTCCCCCAAAATTTCTCTGTACGCCCCTACCTAGTGATGTGGACCCAGCAGGTAGGTAAATATTTTTTGGGTATTTACCCAAGGCCTGGGTAAATACACAAAAACTGGGTATTTAAAAAAAATGCAAAAAGTGAATGGGACTCTTTTTTAAAAATCTAAATTTGAAATAATTGGTAAAACTGATACATACATACATATTAAGCAGTTTATAATATTTTTTATCGATGAAATTATGAAAGAAACATATCATGAACCAAAGAACCTTTGCTTTTTTTGTAACCAGTTAAGCATTTTACTTTTTGTAGAATGGCTTTTTATAAAGAATAAATACCTTTGTGCTGAAAAATTAAAATGTCAGTAATCCAACGTTATTAAGCAATCATTTGCAAGTTTTGTGCTTAATGCAATCATTTGCAAGTTTTGTGCTTAATAACGTTGGATTACTGACATTTTAATGGCTTTTTATATCTGAAATTTGGCTATCAACATTGATTAGGCATATCTAACACATTTAATGTGAATATCATATTAGATTGCTAAGTTGTTTCACACAATAATTTTTTAAATATGTGATCGAAATACAATTTTTGGCAAAAATTTATTGTTTTGTATATGGTTGGTTATATACAAGGTGTATTCTGAAAGTAATGCAATGGTTTCTTCAAGGCCGCTTTTATTGGTCGGAGTATAATCGAACTACTTGATTTAGGTGAGGGGGACCCTAAGGTTTTCCGGAAAACCAGTCTCGAGGTTCTCCGAGCTGTGGAAGTGGCCAGACATAAGTTAATGTTAACCTCTGTGAATCGACCGTGTCATGGGGAAAACGATATGTGATTAAGTTTTGTTGCTTAACCAACAAAATCTCTTGAAGGGACTAACAAAATGATTTGTGAGGCTTACAGGGACTCTTCTCTGTCCGATTCACAAGTTTTGAGGTAGTTAAAGACCTCTAAAAAAGGCGGGGAAGAGGTTCAAGATGAATAACGCTCTGTTCGGTCATCAACCAGCAAAACCGACAACAATGTGGCTCGTGTTCCTCAATTGTTGGACTTAGACCTTCGATTGACTGTCAAGATGGTTGCAAATGAACTGAACATGTCGTCTGCTGCTGTGTTTCGCATTACTCAAGATTTAGCGCTGAGAAAAGTGTGAGGCAAATTTGTGCTGAAGCACCTTGCTATAACAGGATGCGAATCCGGGAGTTCCCGGCTACACGAGGTGAAAACGCTGTCCCAGCCCCCTATATTCCTGACGTCACCCCGACAGACATCTTTTTGTTCCCTCGGATTAAGGCAGGCCTGAAATGAACCCATTCTTCATCCCTAGAAGAGATCCAATCAGCCGTGACGAAGACTCTAGGGGAGGTCCAAAAAAACGCCTTTCAGGGCACTTACCAGTCATGGTAGAGGTGATGGAAGAAATGTGCAGAAACCCAAGGAAATTACTTTGAAGAATTTTAAGTGTTTGTGCAAATCTGTTCAATAAATTACTTTAAAAAAATTGCATTGCTTTTGGAATAGTATGGAATGGTATATATACATATAGGAATACATACAGAAAAGTATTTTAGTTGAATATAAATTTTTGAAATAAATACCCGAGTAAATACCCATTTTGGGTATTTACCTGGGTATATACCCTGGGTATTTACCCCTAAAAATAAATACCCGGGTGTTTTACATCACTTTCCCTACCTGTACGGATTAGGTTTTTTTTTTTTTTTTGAAATGGTATACTTCCCCTGTGGTCTAATGGTAATCAATTTCGGGTTTGATGAAATTGAAGGAACTCTTCAAATACCATACCCATTTAAAGCGATTTGTACTTTATTAACTTTATGTATTGTCTCACTTAGTGAACCGGTTTTTATGATTATTTTTTGTTTAGTGGATTGGGGTTGGTCTAACTCTACTTTAAGGTTCCAAATCTTTGATTTACCCTATTTGTTCTTTAGAGAAAAGTTATGGGTAAAAAGCAATAAATTTCATATAATTTCCCTCACAAACTATTAAATATAAATCCCATTGTTCAAAAAAATGTCATAAAACAAAGGTATGTGTTTTCTTTGCCTATACTGAAAGAAAGTACTGAAAAACATTATTATTTAGAGTAATCATAATGAAAATTTTGAATCAAGGATTCTCTGAAGCAAACATAAAATTCATTTTAGTGGAATTTTTTATCTTCATCTGTAATGGGGGCGTTTGAAGAACCATGCGACTTTTATCACGAGTTACATGACACGTATTGTTGTGAAACATAAATTACAATTTTACAATTTACAATGCTATAATTTACAATTTTACGACTTGCAATTTACAGTTTATTTGTAGTTTTAGAAACCGTAAACATTTAAATGGTTCTAACTAAATACTGAATCCAGTCTACTTTTCATTAGAAATGAGATGTATCAATTGTTGCATTTCTGAATGCTCGTTCATCGTGAGGTTTAGTTAAGTTAAAAGGGTTCTAAATCAGATTGAGCTATTACTTCAAGTCTTGACTCTGCTGAGAGCTACGTATACTCGTCCTTTTGCAAAAATTATTTTTTCCTAATTCTATGACAGCTTTATCGAAGGTTGTGTGATACGTATTGTTGTGAAATATAATTGACAATGTTACAATTTTAAACGTAAAGCTATTTCTGTTGTTTTTTTTAGTGACTCCTGCATTTGCTTTCAGAAAGCAAACTTTGATAAAGTTGAACTAATTATGAAGACAAATTTTTTTTAATCCATACTTGTAGTTGCGCATTTGAAAAAGCCTTTCTTCACAGTCGTCCGAAAAAGGGCCTCAATGTCATGTACCACATACTCTATCCTACAAACTTATTTTATATTTACACCACTAAAAAGCAAAAAATAAATTAATTTTTAATTAAAAAAAACGCCTTCAAAAAACACCTAGGAACTAAAAAGCAAAAAATAACTGATTACACTTACATACCCAAACCTAGAAGTGAAATTTATTTTACAATTCCAGTACAAAAGTTAACTAAACTAAACACCTAATTATAAAATTAACACTGATTTTAATTACTATATGATGAATTATTTTAAATACCTAACTAATTATATACGATCTCTTAATTTTTAATAACCTTTTTAAGTCGGGGCCTCTTATAAACTACCACCTAACATAACTGCGTAGGTTTAGCTTTAGACTAATTTCGCGTTTAGTTAAATTAGTGTTTAATTCGGGATTCAGTGGGTTGTCAGCTACGTTAGGTATCAATTATAGGAGGCCCCGACTTCAAAAGGCTGTATTTCACTTCTAGGTTTGGGTTGGGTAGGAAATAGTATGTAAGTGTAATTGATTATTTTTTGCTTTTTAGTTCCTAGGTTTTTTTGAAGGCTTTTTTTTTTTTTAATTTAAAAGTGATTTTATCTCTTCTCAATGGTTCGACAGTGCAAAAAAAAAAAAAAAAAAAAAAAAACACTGGTTCGAGGTCGTAAAAAGAAAAAGACACACCGGTTAGAGGACGCAGGAAAAAAAAAACCAATGGCGCACAGGTTCGAGGGCGCAGAACAAAAAACAAAGGCCGGTGAGGCAGTCTGCCCTTATCTCTTGATCAAAGAAGTTTAAGACAAACTCATTCCCCCAAAAATTAATGCATTTCGATGTATTCGGAACTCTAGCGCTCGAATACGCTACCTTGCGGTGATTTATAAAACTGCGTCTGCACCTAAAACATTGCCACGTTGCGCATCACGTGTGTCTGTTGACGTAAACACAGGCAGTTTGTTCTGAGTATTTATTAACGCAATCGATGTGTCTTAGTTTGCTTTCAGCTACAGAAATTAATTCGTCCCTTAGTAGTATTCTCGAGCTTCTCAAAATAATGTTAGTTTTTCTTATTTCTTTCAAAAAAGTATTAAATGGTGGAAGCGTAAACAAGAAAACTCTGGATTAACAAAATTGGATAACGTTATACCAGGTAAATTTTTTTATTGTTTTGTATGAATTTGTAAGAATATGAGTTTTTTTTAATCTTAAATTAATTTAACTAATCATATTTTACAGCAGCATTTAGTTGGAATGGACAGTATGCAAAATATTTTCTTGAATATATTATCGTAGAACAAAATGAATAACCGAGAAAGAATTTACTTTATTCCTTTTATTCTCAGCTGAAAGGTTTCGCCAAATTTGTTTAGGGTTATAGTAGTTTTAGTATTGTGCAAGCAAAGTAGCCTTGGCGAGTTTTCGCGTTTTTAGTTAAACCATTTTTAATTTTTATCATGAGTGGAATAAAATGATAGTAAGATTACAGAATTCGATAAGTAAAAAGAAATAATGGTCAATCAACTGAAAAGAAAACTACCACCATATATAAACTGTGAGTACACATTTTATTTATTTTGTTCTGAGTGAATTTGAATAAATATCAGTTTTTCAATTCGATGAAAAAAAAACGAACTTAACAACATTGACTGGACACTTTTCTTTAACCTAATTCCACATAAATGATTTAAATAAAATTTGTTACTACAGTATCCTACTGAAATAGACAGTATGCAAATAAATTTTCTTGAAAATATTTATCGCAGAACAGATTGAAAAATCCAGAAAGAACGTTAAGAATTTGAACAATAAAAAATAAAAGTTCGCCAAAAATCTGTTTATAGTGTTATGGTTTTAAAATTATGTGAAAGAATAATGTATCTTGACAAGATTTCGCATATCAGGTAAATTATTTCCATGACGAATGAATTAAATGCATGATTTCTTTGGATATCCAATCATATAGTCATAGAAATAAATTATCTAGTGTTAAACGTTACTCTTGACAGTCCGCCACGTATGTGCACTATGTGACAAAAATGTCAACAACTGCTGGAAATGTCACGAAACTGAACTTAATATGTACTAATGTATAGAAAAAACGGTACAAAATGAAAATGCCGTTCGAAGCGAACCAAAAATTTATGAATTCCGAATTCAACATCGTGAAAATGGCTGCTTCAGAACAACTTACTGTGTGCTCTACATTAATTGTTTACTTTCGTAATACTTTTTGGTTTCTAATCTCTTTCTATATGGGTCAGAATATCCACAAGACTTTGAAAAATCTTTTCAAACGAATAAAGCGAAAAAATCATACATACGAACAAAAATCACAACACTTTTAGCATTTTCTTCGCTACCACATGTGTTTGTTTTAGTTTTCAATTCCGCCATTAAACAGTGACTGCAGTGCCCCCTATAGTTCGTTGGAGTTGCGAATAAAATTCACCAAAACTGAAATAAAGCATTTTACTTCTTTTTTGGGTCGAGGCAGGCAAGGGCACTGACCCTGCAGGGAGAAAGTAAGTTGCGAACTACATAAAATAAGCGAATTTAAGAGAAATTCTTGAATCAGTATTTTCCAAGGGCGCCCATATAGGGGGGGGGGGGCAAGGGGAGTCGAGCCCCCCCCCCCCTTAGAAATTAGGACTTCCTTGTTTTTAATATTTTTTTCTTTGCAAAAATGTAAAAATATTTTTCTTTTCCAACCATTAATGAATAAGCAATTAAAAATCTCCAATTTTAATGACTCTAATCTGTCCTGATATTGGTTTTCATGGGAAAATATCAAGCTAAACAATGGTTAAAATATCTGAGCCCCCCCCCCCTTACAATTTTGCATATGGGCGCCCATATGGTATTTTTTCCCGTTTTATCACAGCTTATTTAATTTAAGACGCCCGTCGTTTTGCCGTGCGCGGCAAAAACTTGTTCGGCGTCCAGAAACATGCAGTTTCATTATTTTAAGACTTTTCTTTTGATTTAAAAATCGAGCATTAGTTTTGAACTTAGAAATGTCGCCGAGCAATGATTAGTCATTTTTATTTAGCTCGAAATCGTTGTTTTTAATCATGTTCCTGATTTTAAATCTCTTTGTACCATATCAGAAAGTAAATGAAAACTCTCATTTTCTTTTAACTCTACAGCGTCCACGGCAGTTTTTTACGCAATCTTAAAGCCTGTATAAAGCCTGCAATATTTATCATGCGTACAAATCAGTCGAAGTTCAAGAATTGAAAGTAACGAGTTAATTTAACGCTACCAGCGCAATCAGTAACATTGACTCCAATCACAATACCCACAGATGAAAAGTTATGCAAACCATTAGTTTGTTCTTGAATTTGCTTCCAAAATGATGACAATGAGACCCTATTAAAACTTGAACTAAAAATTAACGCACCTTTTAAAAAAAAAAAATCTTTGATCTTTTAAAATAGAAGGTCAAGCCAACATTATTGTGTAAGTTCAAAAGTTGTGAATATTGCTGTGTCATTTTGGCAACAAAACGATTTGTTTAAGTTTTATTGTGTGGTTTGCATGCTAGAAGAGAAAGTTAAGCAATACTCTCTTTTTTGTTGTAAGCTTTTTTTTTTCAAATTGTTTTTATATTATTATTTTGAAAATGAGAATTTCAGTCACAACTTTGAGTGATCTTGTTATTACTATTGACATAAGTCCCGATATGGAGTTGGAAAACTTTAAAGCACTTTGTGAGTGTGAAATCGGTATACCATCACATGAAATGATCATTACATATGAAGGACAACCCCTACTAGACAGTAAAAAAGGCATCGGAGCGTATGGCATTAAGGAAGGAGATATCGTACTAGCTCTGCATAATCGTCTTGAACAAACTGCCAATCGAGCTCCTGATTTAGGAATAGATTTCAGTTCTATAATGGTTCCTGGGTCAGCTCCTCCACCAAATCCATCCCCTACAGCATCTAGCCCAGTCGCAGCTCCGACAGCGTCTTCACCTACTACCCGAGAAGATGAAGTTGAAAAACTAAGGATGTCGCTTATGAAATACCCAGAACAATTGAATTTACTAAAACAAAACAATCCTAGATTAGCTGATGCTTTTCTGTCTGGAAATAAAGATCTGTTTGCTAAAGTTTTGAATACGCAGCTTGCTGAAAAATCTGAACGTGAAAGAAAACGTATTCAGATGATGAATGCTGACCCCTTCGATCCAGAAGCTCAACGGTTGATAGCTGAGGAAATCAGACAAGATAATGTTGATTCTAATATGGAAGCAGCAATAGAGTACCACCCAGAGAGCTTCGGACAAGTTACTATGTTGTATATTAATTGTAAAGTTAACGGCCATCCAGTTCGAGCTTTTATTGACAGTGGTGCCCAAACAACAATAATGAGCCAAGCTTGTGCGGAAAGATGCGGCATTATGCGACTTGTCGATAAACGTTTTGCAGGGTTTGCCAAAGGAGTTGGTGTTCAAAAGATTCTTGGTCGAGTTCACTTGGGACACATAGAAATCAATAATGTATTCTTACAATCTTCTTTTTCAATACTAGAAGATCAAGTAATGGATATGTTGTTAGGGTTAGACATGCTTAAGCGTCACCAGTGTTGCATAGACTTGAAAAGAAACGTTTTAGTGATTGGAACAACTGGAACTGAAACTCCGTTTTTGAGCGAATCAGATTTACCAAAAGGTTTTGGAGTTCTAGGAGACTTGTGTGACATAGATCCTACAAAACCTGGGTCTTCAAACAGTGCAATCAAATAAGTGCAAAGAATCATAAATGTTCTAAAGCTTTTGTACTTGCATTTTACATCATAAAATGATTTTTTAACAAGATACTTTACAAATTTATTTCTTATTATTCAAATAGCCTTGAGCTTACAGTTGATTTGAAATTGCTGTGTAAAACATGAATTACATGTGTGGTCATTTTCAGTTTTTGTTTGCACTATATACATCTTGCTAATTTCGGTAATGATCTGTTTTTGTAATTTTTATTTGGTACCTATCTGTTAACAGGATTGATTATATAAAAAAAAAAACTTTTTGATATATTTTCTAAGGTTAATAAAATTTTTAAAAGAAGTTTGAACTACTTTACTTCTCAAAATTCTTTTCTTTGAAGTTGTATGTTATCAAATGTGTAGTGCTCGATTATCAACAGAATAGGGTGGCATGGTAACCGCAGATGAGCAAATTTCATGAATAACCGGTCAAGTTGGTAAAAAAATGTGTAATATATGCAATACAAAAAAAAAGATTAATAACACACACATGCTTTTAGTGTGGCATTTTCTTCTCGATTGTGTGATTTGATTAAATTTTATCTACCAGTAGTTTAGTGAGAAATTTATGGCTGTGCTATTGGTAGATGGAATTTGATTGAATCGAATTTGATCAGTTGTGTTAGAGTTGAATATAACCCTTAAGCTATTGCTAAAAAACAAAAACGGTGTGTAAAAAATGCAAGTTAAAAAATAATGGCCCATTATTGTAAACAAATTTTGAAAGCACGAGCAAATCATGCAAATGGAGATAATCAAGCAGATTTTCAGGTTTAGGGACTGTTGCAAAGCATTTCTGCATCCCCTTAGGGTCTCCATGGTCATCTTGCAATTGTGATGTTTGCAGGGGCGGAACCATGGATGGATGGATTTGGGAGGGGAACTTCTTTGGCAGTTTATATTTATGGGGGGGGGGGGGGGTATATGAAATTACTAATTAAAAAAATAACCATAAATATTGAGTTTTACAACTTACCCTCTGCATCTTATCGCTTCTTATAAAAAATTTTTTGCTTTTAAAATTTTGAAAGTAAAATTTTCAGAAAATAAATTAAAAAACCATTATTTACAATGTTATATTTATATTTTAATCCTAAAATTTTCAGCAACTGATAAGGGGGGTCCGAGGTTCTCCCCAGGAAATATTTTGAAATTATAGCCCTAAGAACGCAGTTTAGACGGCCTCAAATGTTACAGGGAGGAAAGGTTCAAGGGGCTTTCTGCGGAAATTTTTAGAAATTGAAGTTTTAAAAACGTGATTATAGGCAATATTTGTTGACGGTACAGTTAGAGACGGGACTTTTGGGAGCTGCCCCAGATTAATTTTTTTTATAGAATAGATCTAAAATCGATCACCCCTCCACCCAATCTTTCAAAATTGAAGTTCCTAAAATGCGGATACAGGTTAATTTTGATGATGTTACGAGCAGTGGGGTTCTGGAACTCTTATTAAAGAGTGTTTCGAAATTGAAGTCCTAGGAAACGAAGTTTTTTGGCGGTATTCAGTGACGAAGGTTTTAAGTGCTCTCTCCCTTAAAATTTTTCGAAAATTTTAATTTTTTCATTTTTAGATTTCCTACGAGAGCATTAGGCCGTTGTCCGTAAATTTTTCATAATTGACATCTTAAAAACCTGACTGTAGACCATATTTGGTAACTTTAGGATTTTGGCAATTTTTCAAATCTGAAGCTCCAAAAAAGCAATATTAAACGATTCTCGATGCTTTTAGAATGTAAGGTTAACACCTTACATTCTAAAGTCCTCCCCTGGAAATTTTTCGAAATTCAAGCCCTGAAAACGAGACTTGACACACTCTTTTAAGGTTTCAGCAGGGAAAAGGGGGCTTCCCAATTATGAAGACTTTCTTATTTTTAGACGGACTAGGAAAAAAAAAAAAGAGGTGGATGTAATTAACTGATCAATAAACTGCCACAATTGAAAATTTTAATTTCAAGGTTCTTTTCAAAAGAAATTTAGATTTATTCACGACATTCTTTTTTTCAACTTATTAAAATATCTTTGTTTTTCCAAGATCCGTCCTATTAATCTCTTTAATTGTAAGAAATGTTTTTTTTTTTAAAGAAACATTCTAATCAGCATTCTGAGGTGGTCCCCCACCCCCTCTGGTTGCGCCAGTGCATTGTAGAAGCTTGTAACTGAATTGTAGCTCTACACCAATGAATACAAAAGACAGTTTAAACAGGTTTGTATTTTAAAAGACTTATTTTGGAAGATTACTATAAAGCAGATGCATAAAAGCAAGTAAAAAAATTTGGGAGACTGGAAATGGCCCTAAAGTGGATAAATTGAACTACTACTGGGAAGCTGTATTGTGTCATATCGATGAGACTTTTAGCACGATGGAAAAGATTTACTCAGTCCCTGAACTCGAATTTTATGTAAACTTCTCATAGTCTTATAACCTTTGATGGAAGCATTCAATTTTTATATTTTTCTATAACTGTCTTTACATTCCTGCATGGCCGGATCCTCGATTTTTCAGAACCGGAGCAAAACCTAGATCCTGTCGCCCTTTAACCACCTTCGTTGAAATTTTATATCAAGGTTCAAAAAACAAGATGTAGTGTAAATTTGCATCCTCCTAGAAGCTGCTACCCGGCAACCAGGGGGGGAGGAAGGGTATTGACTATGTACAAAAGGTAAACCAAGGGTATTGGCTTACTGCTGCCTAAATCCGACAGTGCAAATCAAAAATCATTGAACTCATTCAAAAAAATCGCTTTTTAACATTTTTCTTTTTTTTTAAACTAATTTTTCAATTTTAAAATGTTGTCAACCCAAAATTTTCTGAAATTTCAGATCACAAACACCCCTGCTGTCTTTTCTCACTGGATGTAGGCATGTATGCATTAGTTTAATCATTCTGTAAAATTCGGAGCTTCATTTGGTGAACTGAGACTATCCCAGCTCCCAACAATTCAAGTTTGGGACGCCTCAGCCTGGTTAAGGTCCTGGCTTAATCCACTGAAAAAGAAATCATTTTCTGTTTAACTGGAGTCTGTATGTACCTTCCACACTTTGCTGTTTTAACAGTAATAACAAGAAACCTTTGTGCTGAAAAGAAAAAGCTAAAATCAACCTTACTAAAGCAGAAAATTCCAAAAAAAATTTTTTTACACCTGTTTTGAGGTTACAATGAACCCATTTTCCAATGCAGAAAACTTTTGAACTTCTTATGCAAAGCAGCAGCCAGCAATGAAGTTAACCCGGAATAACTCAAGCAAGATCCTGAGTAAATCCTATCACTTAAAACCTTATACTTTCGAGTGTGCAATTCAAGTGATATAAACCTGAACTTAGTAGTTAAAAGTTTCTAAATGTTTTCTTTCAAGAGCACCTGCCAGTAGCAGGTATTTTTCATTAGTTGAGAAACCATACACATTTTCATCATCTGCAACTGGAGGCCAAATTCAGAAAAAAAAAGCAAAACCCCTTATGCACAATTGGCTTGCTAGACTCACTTCAATTATGTCTGTTAACCGTGATGTGAAATTTGGTATGGATACATATTTTAGTGTCTCTCAGTGGTTTTATTTATTTCTGTTTTTTTTTTTTTTTTAAATATAATAAGTTTTTCTTTGAAGTGTGTTTAGTCTCTTAAAAATCGTTACAGTCAAACTTACATATAACGAGCGTCAAGGGACCACTCGCTCTATTTGCTCGTAATGACCGAGTGCTCGTAAAAAAACAAGTTTTCCAAAAATAATAAAAACGCAAACATATTTGCTTTATTTTTAAAAATTATTTTTGAACAGTAGCAAAAAAGTCGGTTGTTTTGCTTCACTGTGTTCTGACCTCTTGTGTTACTTTATTTAAGAAATGCTCTTGACCCGATTCATTTGCATCTCCGTCTGGCGTGAAAAAAGGTAGTTTTTATGCGTATCAAAAGCCATCAAGTATGTTGAGGGTTGTCCCACTTTAAATTTTTCATATTTGTAATTGCTTTCAATATATATATATATATATATATATTTTACTTTATCAGCTTGAAATTGAGCTGTAATATCCCCAGAAATAAATTTCAGAACAGATAGCATTGGAGTCAACATGCATATAATTTTTAAATGCTTCTTTACTCCTCAAATAAAATGCATTGAAATTCATTATCATTTTTTTCCCCACGTTTTAATACTAGTGCACAGCACAGTGCATAAAGAGGAATGTTGGTAAAAATTTTAGATATTTGTAACAAACTTGTTTCATTATTATTTTTTAACTCTGATAGTCCTGGGTCACAAGTAAGATGCTTAAAATTCTTCCCCATGCATTTTTTTTTTTTTTTGAGTAACTTGCCTTGTAAATCAAGTGCCCTACCTTCTAACAATGCCTAGCTACTGCCCTGCGCCTTGGACCGATTGACAATGAACATTTAGTATCAGAAAAATAAGTGTAAAATGCTTTTGAAACATGCTTGCTAGGGCATGATAGGACGTTCAAAACCATCAGAGAGTTAACTAAGGACATGATATTGCCCATTTATTGCAGAATGTTTTTTTTTTTTTTGTGATTATTCAATATTTAATAATTTTAAACAAGAAGCAGCTTTTTCTGTACTGTACAGCAGGGGTGCCCCCCCTGAAAAATACCCCTCAAAACAACCCTTCCTAGGTGGGCACCCCTGTGTACAATGCACATGCAGTGTATTGGTGGAGTGTACCGGTGGGGGCAGTGTCTCAACCTGCCCCACTTAGGTTGTTATTATATATCAACTTTTTAAAAGTTAAGCTTAGCAGTACAATACATTTTTTTAACATTTAAATTATTACTAGCTGCATCGCCCGGCTTTGCACGGTCCACCTCAAAAATAAAAGTTATGTCAAGTGACGCGAGTTCAACACTCAGGCTTGAACCAAAAAAAAAAAGTCGGTGTAGTTTTGCGGCAGATTGCGGAAAACCCCCCAAAAAAGTAAACAATTTAAATCCCCTGATTACAGAAAAAGCCTCAAAACAAAAACAAGAATTTTACCTGTTCATATTCGAGAAAAAGAAATGGCAACAGATCTTTCATCTCAATGATTTTCTTCACGCTGTAAATTTTAAAAAGCGTTCATCCGGAAAGTTGAGTTGAAGCACTGAATAATAATTTGAATGGAGGAAAGCCTTCGAAAAATATGGATTTTATTTTGAAATCTAAGAGTCATAATTAATAATTTTTAATTGATATCTCCGCTAATTATTATCGGAGGATTATGTTAAATAGCCAAACATGAAGACGGGAAGATGACGAATCCATCGATACCTGGTTCGATGGTCAGTTCACTGTCGTTCGGGAGAAGAAGCTTGGACATAGATAGATAGATACTCAGATTTTATATGTATAAGACTAGCTGCGTCGCCCGGCTTTGCACGGTCCACCTCGAAAATAAAAGTTATGTCAAGTGACGCGAGTTCAACACTCAGGCTTGAACCAAAAAAAAAAAAGTCAGTGAAATTTTGTGGCAGATTGCGGAAAACCCCCATAAAGTAAACATTTTAAATCCCCTGATTACAGGAAAAGCCTCAAAACAAAAACAAGAATTTTACCTGAGCATATTCGAGAAAAAAAATGGCAACAGATCTTTCATCTCAATGATTTTCTTCACGCTCACATAAATTTTAATAAAAGCATTGTTGCGGAAAGTTGAGATGAAGCACTGAATAATAATTTAAATGGAGGAAAGCCTTCGAAAAATAGGGATTTGATTTTGAAATCTAAGAGTCATAATTAATAGTTTTTAATTGATATCTCCGCTAATTATTATCGGAGGATTATGTTAAATAGCTAAACATGAAGACGGGAGGATTACGAATCCATCGATACCTGGTTCGATGGTCAGTTCACTGTCGTTCGGGAGAAGAAGCTTGGACATAGATAGATAGATACTCAGATTTTATATGTATAAGATGAAAGGACCTGTTTTAATTCCCACATGCTCTGATTTATATTATTTAATTTCCTACTTGAAATTTTTAGTAATGAAACCAACCATTAAGGTAACTCTGAACCTTGAAAACAGAAAGTTAAATAGATTAGTGTTTATCTGGTAATGTGAGAAAAAATAAGTACACTGAAGAGAAGGTCCTGCTCTCATTTATGATGTCCTAAAAGAACTAATATCTGTTTACAAAACTAAAGCTGAAATTTATCGTGTCCCAAGGCAGGCCATGTCAACATGGGCGGATTTAAGTGGAGGCAGAGGGGGACAATGCGCCCCCCCCCCAGTTTTGGGAGGACTTCATATAGTAACACATTTTTCAAAAATTAAAAAAAAAATCCTGATAATTTTTTCCTTTTTTGAATGGTTCAGAAGTGGAAATGAACAGTGAATGTCTTTTTCTGACAGGAGAAAAGAAAAAATAAATAACACAAAAATTTTAATACAAATAGTAAAGCTGTCACTGGGGCTCCTGAAAATGTGTGTAATTGACTATTTTGGACTGAAAACCATTTATGCAAGTATATAAATGAAAATATAGGCTAAACGAGCTATGCATTCAGCTGCAATACTTAAAATAATCAACGATTATTTTAACCAATTAGAATCTAAAACAAAGGGAAAAAAACTCAACCATCCCTTGCCCTAAGAGAACGATCTACTTGTTTTCTTTCATTTCAGAATGTGTATTTTCAACTTGCGTGATTTCAAAAGCTAGAATTTTTTGGTTGTTATGAAAGAAAGATGTTGAACTTTCTGCTTCCATATGTTCAAATGAAATTGGCTGATTTGAAGTGAATGATATTGTAAACAAAGTACAGAGCTAAAAGGTTTCTGTGTACAGCAAAATACTGTTGAGTGATTTAACAGTTAACATCATACTGAACAAATTTATGTAACAATGAAAAACTGGAAAAATTGTCCAACCATTGCACAAACAGAAAGGAAAAGCACTATGAACAATGTGTTGATTGTTTTAGGAAAAGAAAAATAGGAATCTCAATCCTTAGCACTTCGAAACTAAATTTCAGATTTTCTAGAATCATATATTGTAGAGAAAACGTTTGAATAGAAGAAAAGGTTGAGGGAGAAATGTTTCCGGCCCGAAAGTTTTGCACTTTTTTGTAAGATCACTTTATTACCTGATGAAATGTTTTTATACAAGAGTTTTATTTTTAAAGGAGAAAAATAGGTAAACAAAACTAATACGTAGAGCTGTATTTCATGCTCTCAGAAAATTTTCGGCTAGGTTTTTTTTTTTTAGAGAGAGAAAATAAATACTATCGCTAACTGAATAAATTTCAGTGACCTAAGCGTTTTGATTAATTGATTTTTTTTACTGAGAGGGAAAGTACCATTTTACTTACTTTCTAAATACCGTTTAAAAAGTCAGGTTAGTCATTATTATCTAAGTCTAAATAAGCCAGTCAGTGTTATTATTGAAATCTAAATTAACAATTCAGTCAGTAAAAGTTTTGGAAAAAATTGCTGAAATTTAATAAAAATTCCTAAAAACCAAGCACAAATTGGTAGAATCGTAAAGATGCTTTATAAAACCGTAAAAACTGAGGAATTTTCCTAAAAATTACAATCAATTGAAGAAAAATCTGCAGGTAAGAGCGAATTACAAACAGGGCGGGATTAGCCTATAAGTTAAACTAGCTATAGCTTAAGGGTTCTGCTTTGTGGCAGGCCCCCAACTAACAAAAAATTCAATGATTTGTTCTTAAAAAAAACTGGAAAGTGCTTAAAAAAACTAATTTTATTTTCAAACTAGCTTTTGCCCGTGGTTTCGCTCACGTTGATGTAGTTTTTTTTTCAATTAATTCAAGTTAATGGTCATTACAGGCAGAGGTCAAATAGTTACCAACACATTGTTTGTCTCTAGTTTCGCCGACATTTCAAATTGCCTGCCCCCTTAATGTATCAAAAGGTATGATTAAAACTGAAAATCAGGGGGAAGGGTAGTAAATGAAATGTCGGCGAAACTTGGAAGACACTCAAAAAATCACACAAAATAAATCTTGAAAACGTTCAGGAGTTGTAAAGAAGTTAGTTTGGGTAATTCTCAAAAAATCCAATTCGAGTGAGGTCAACTATTCTTAAATAAAGTGAAACAGTTCCCTTATAATCTCCAGATCTCCGTCAAATACATAACATCCAGCGCTACTCCGGAAATCTAAATTATTGTATAATGTGTAACTTCTTACCGTAGAAATCGTCCCAAAATAGGGTCAACAATGATGCTACCCGAAATGTTTCCAATAAACAGTAAAAATTTGGCAATTGTTTGAAATTGTGTGCAAAGACAAAGTAATGGAAGTTTTTTGCGCTGTTTATGAATTTGCGAATTAGTTGGCGAATTATTTTACGTGTTAACAAATTTAAAGAACGAAATATTAAAGAAATGGATATATTTGGTTACATGGTGAAAACCGAGAAACAGTATTGCGTAGTCTTTAGCTGCAAAAACAGCGACAGTTGGAAAAAATGCCAAATGCCTTAGCTATTGAAATGATTCCACAAAAAAAGTTTGGCTATATTCCAGCTGATCGATTAAATACCCAGTCAATACAAATAAATAAAAAAAACCATTAATTGCCTCAAAGTTGCATTAAAACGAAAAAAAAATCAGCCAAATCCATGTATTATTTGCCAATCTTGTGCAAAAATCTTACTTCAAGATTTGCCTTGAACAGTCACGAAAAGCAAAGATAGTCAACAATACAACAATACTCGTTATCGACAGGGAGTTGAGATGATACACTAAATATTGTATTGAGTTAAGGAAAGCCTTCGAACATGGAACTAAAAAGCTCATAACTCGATTTTTATTCTACTTAGAAATTTCGAACAGGTGCCATCTTCAGCAGAAAAATCAGAGCTTTCGATGGACATATAATGTTAATATGGGCAAGTATTTTTTCATCCCCATATTAGAGAATTTATACGAAAATTGTGTTTTATTGCCCCCCTAAGGGGATTTTGTCCTCCATAATGGGATGAAAACTACCCTATGTGTTATTCTGATGCATAAGCTATATTATTGTAAAGTTTCATAAAAATCCATTCAGTAGTTTTTGCGTGAAAGAGTAACAAAATGCTTGAAAATTTGAAAAAATGTGGCTACAAACCGCTAATGTTAAAATTTGTAACAAATGGGAGGGAGTCAGGGAGCAAATGAGCAAAGCAACAGAAAACAATATTTTGATTTATTTATTTTTTTGCTCATTAATGTGAAAACTGTTTCTACATTTGGGTCAAAAAGTTGAATGCTGAACCCTTTTCTGAATTTTATTTTATTTATTTATATTTTTGTTACAATTATTTTAAGTACTGCACAGAAATATATCTAGTATAATTTAACATAATGTAGAATGGTAGATAAATATTGATACTTGAAAGAGCGATGCCCCCCCCCCCCCGCCAAATATCAGAAAAAAAATCCAGAATGATTTTCTCGACATAGAAGAGGAAAACACTCAACTTTAAGTTTAATTGATGCAGTTTGTGCCATCTCTAAATTCTAAAATTTGGTTTTAACAAAAATTTTTTTTTTTTTTTTTTTTTTTT
Source organism: Uloborus diversus (assembly GCF_026930045.1). Classification (NCBI taxonomy): domain Eukaryota; kingdom Metazoa; phylum Arthropoda; class Arachnida; order Araneae; family Uloboridae; genus Uloborus; species Uloborus diversus. The sequence goes on from NC_072738.1 coordinate 100,039,241, forward strand.
TTGCGAAATTTTTTGATTTTTTACAAAATTAATTCATTTTTCACAAAAAACGGACCCTGTGAATAATCCTGGACAGACCCCTGATACCAGTCTTCCTCTTAAATCCAATTCAAAAAGAACAATGTGCTAATACATTAATGAAAAGGACACACACAAAAGTAAAACATGGGCTTATATGCATCATAGGGAAAAAACAAAAATGGGGGAAGGGGCATTTAAATATGTTTAAAAAAACAACCTGACCCCCCCCCCCCCACAGGATCTTGGTCCTAAATCTGCCTATGATGTCTCAAGGTGCCCTACAGTCCCCTATACTAAAAATAGCACAAAATGAATTTTGTACCAAAAATTCGAATAGAATCTGCATTTTTAAGCACTTATATTTTAAAAATCAACTTACAATCTCTCAAAACAATGAAACATGCAATGCATGTATATAATAAAAATTTATTAAAAATGTCAGAATCTTCTTTTTCTTTATCAAAAATTGGAATAAAATTGAAATGTGTAGGAAACAACACAGGTAGAATCAGGGTTGGGTTTTTGACATCAAAAACTTATTGAAAACTGTCAAACACTGATATTGTTAAATAGTGATAATGGATAATTTTTATAAACACGTATGGTTTCTTGATGCTGATCAATTATTTAACTGTAATTTGCACATAAAATTAATAATAATTAAAATAATTTTATAAATTTTGTTTTATATGAATTTAATATGCTGTTAAAACAGTTATGAATCTTCAAACTAAAATCCAGTTTTCAAAGATGTTCTGTTTAAATTTTTTAATAACGGAAACAAGTAGTTTCAAGTAAGTTTCTTCATTCCTTCCGAGTCGGGATTTATGTAATGTCTTTTTTCTTTTGAGTAAAAGTATAACTATAAGTTGAACAGCACTCTATGATTAATTATAAATTATCTAAATACTTTGGATGCTATTATTTTTTATCGTTTATAATTAACTTTGTGTGAGCTAATACAAAAATTTTGTTTATAAAAATCTAAAAGGGGAGTTTTTGAGGTCATGGTTAAAACCGGATACAACCTACAACTATAAAAAAATTGCCAACACTAGGTAAAGTACATTTTGAATAGAAAATCTAGGGGAAAATATCAGAATTATTTAGAACTGTAATATATAACAAAAAAAAAAAAAATTGTCAGACACCAACACATTTCTAAATATGATAACTTTCTCACAACCTTTGTAAGTAACTAAATCATAACCATTAAAAATTTTTTTAAAAAGGAAGTGATATGTTTAACATTTACTAACATTTACTATGATGAAAACTATTTCAAATTTAGATAAACTATGATTTGAAAAAAATGGTATCATAACCACACTTTATCCTAACGTGGTGTTGCATTGAAACAGCCTGCTGGGAGATAGTTATGGATACAAACATAAGAATTACTAAAGTAAAAAGGAAAAGATGCTCTGGTGAAAAACCAGAAAAATGAGAAAAAAATTCAACGTTTTATTTTATAATCATCACCCCTTGATTTTGAACACATACAATTATGAATCAGACTGAACGTTGTTTTACAATTATAGCAGATATTTTTACTATTGATCTTAATGAAATACATAGTAAAAAATCATAGTTATGCAAATGAAAGAAATCTCACATACTGGTACAGTTGACAAAAAATGAGAGTGCTTGTAATATTTTGTAAAAATCAATGTTTGCTGTGATGGCTAGTTTTTCTATCATGATCTCTCTTCTTACGAGGGGACCTGGATCGATGCCTCCTTTCATTTCTATCATCTCTTTTAGAATGATGCTTTTCTCTAGATCTGCTACGATGATGTCGACGATTACTCTCTCTTTCTCTTTCTTGATGCCTAGATCTATGCCTATGTGGGGATGGGCTGTGTCTGCGTCTGGAAGACGGTTCTTTTCTTGACACTTCAGAGGCTTTTGATCGTGATTTTTCATGAACGGTGGTAGTTACGTTTTCTTTCGCTTCCTCTTCTTCTGATTCTGGATCATCCAAATCATCCTCGAGAGCACTAATTCTTGGCTCTAGATCATTATTTGCTTCCAAAATGTGTCGCTTTTGAATACGCGGCAATATGACGTCACATAAACGTTCCTCGTGAAGAATTTCATCAATGAATTCATCCATGTGAACAATTTCAAATTCTCCTTGACGACTTTGCCTACGTAATTTTCTGTAATCATTGTAAAGTGGCTCAAGATATTTATAACAATCAAGCGATGTTCCAACTAACCTCATGTAGAAAGCCCCCAAGGCGCGAACGTATTTGAAATCTTCTTGACGAATAAACTCAATGACTATATCTTTTTCAGGTTGAATCTGGAGCATTTTAAGGACGAGACATAGAAAAGGTGTAGGTTTAATATTACCTCCAAAGACACCACCAATGAATTTTAACTCCATAGCTTTGTCGACTAGCAATTCCGCCGACAATGCGAAACATTCTTCCTTCCAATATCTAGCATCATATATCCTAGACCGAATAATTTTTTCGATAAGATACTGAGGATTTGTTCCTCGCACGGATTGTGCATCCTTTACCGTCCTGTTTGCCATAACATTCAATTAAAGAAATTAGAAATACTTTGATGTTTACCGTACGTACTTTTTGTTGACTTTTTGGAAGGCATTCATATCACTTCACTTCTCATCGACTTAACTCTGTGTTTACGAGACAGGCATATCTGTTTATTAGTCTTTCGGTCTATTAAACCGACTAGCATAAATAAACCAATCATTGAGGCCTCCGCTAATGCAAAGTTGGCTTTGCCTCCTTTATAAATAAACCGGTGTGATGTAACCGGTGAGATACCTCGGATCAATAAACACTACGTTCATTTACAAATTAAAATACTGTGTGATGTTTTTTCAAAAATCAGAAGAAAATAAATACAAATAATTAAAGTATGATTTATTGATTATTCCAATGAATGTATAGCATTAAATGTACAGCATAAAATGGTTATTTTGAAATTGAACAAGCAGAAAGGATTATGTTAGTTTAAATATTAAGAACCAACATTTTTGTAGAATATATAATGTGACCAGACGTCCCGCTTTTTGTCTTACTGTCCCGCTGCGGGAATGTCCCGCCAAAGTGTCCCGCTTTGTCGAAAAAGTCCCTTTTTTTTTGTTTAAATTCCGTCACACAAAAAATATAACATATACAATCTAGATTTTTTATACGTTTTTTCGATTTTTTGCTGTCAGTAAACGTAAGAACGCCATGTAAAATGTTATTCTTTAATGTTTAATACGCTGAACTACCTCCATCATGATTTGGATTGAAGAGGAGTTGTTCTTTATTGGTACATTTGAGTTATTTCTTGGCATTTTTCTGTTACGTAAAATATTAAGCCTGTGGGAAAAAAAACTACCCCCCCCCCTCCCCCGTCATGTGTCCTGATTTTCAGCTTGAAAAATCTGGTCACATTAAGAATATATGATCTTGTGCTGAATTTAAGAAAACTGGAATTCAACGTTTTAAAGCATAACTGCAAAAAGAGTTATTTTTGGGAAACTAATACCTTTCAAAACAAGTGCACGCTTTCAATAACTGCATTCACTAATTTTTTCTAATACATATTTTCATAGTCTGAGCATTTTGTCAATATATGTCGAAAACATGCTTTTGTCTCGAATTTAGGAATTTTCATTTTGTTGGATCTGTTTCATTTGTCTGCTCTCAAATAATATTCAGCTTTTTCTGATGTCTTACAGAAGTAAACATAAGTAGTTTTCTCTTTCAGCTACAATGAAGAAATCAAAGAGTTTCATGTAAATAATAACCATAAAGAAATTGTTAGAACGATTCTGGTCTTGCATCTCGTAATTGAAATCCATTTTCATCTGCCAGACTCATGGCCTTAAAATTAATTTTTATTATCAAAACAATATCAGCCATTTTGGAACATTCCCGTTCTACTCTCATCAGGATTTGTTATTGTTTTGATTTTTTTAATTTAAATCAGATTTTTTTTTATTTAAATCAGATTTTTTAAAAATCTATTAAAATTTGTGGGTATTAATTACTTTACATTTATTAACATAATATATTTCATACTATAGATGAAAAATTAACTTTTTAGCTATTTTCAATAATAGTTTAAGTAGATTTCTTTACACAAATGCATGATTCAAATTAAAATTAAAGTTTACCTCCTAGCTACAACTACCAATTCTTCAATTATAATTCTAGGAAACAGTAATACCACAATTTCCTAGAATTATAATTTTTATACTTTTTAAGAAGAAAAGATTTTAAAAATTTTACAGTTTTCTATGTTCATCAGCTTAGAGTCAACAAAAGTTCTGAAATTGATTCAATTGTTCAATTGAGATGGAGAAGACAAAAAGAAAAAAAAAAAAAAACCTTTGATAATGAAGTCTGAACTAATGAATCCAATCAGCTTACTTTTAAAAATAGGAAAAGCACTTTAAATATTCAGTATTTTTTAAAGATTTTTCAATATGTTATAATGTTTAGATAAGATTTTGTTATAGGCTTTGCTAAAATATAAGGTTTCCATCATCATTTACATTTTTAGAGTAAAATAATATGCTAAACAATTACTTTTCTTGACTATAACATATTTGTCATAGAGTATAAGAAAAACTGCAAATTTTTATTTTGTTCTGAACAACTAATTTTGGAGTAAAAGTAATATTGAAAGAATTTGAAAACCTGTTACACACACAGAAAATGGGATCTATGTAGTTTTGCCAGTTGGAGTTAAAATTGTATAATGCAGCATTGTTAAATTTAGAGCCACATATTCTAAAAGTGCAAAATGAATTTGTAAAAATAAATGCAACTGATTTCAACCACTGATTTTGTTTAAAAAAAACACTTGATTAAAATCAATTGATTTAAATCAATGATTTTTTAAAAAAAAATCACTTGATTTAAATCATGATTTAAATCAACGAATCCTGACTCTCATCAAATTTATCATGGTTTAAAAGCTTTCAAATCTTAACAATCCACTTTGTTGTATCACTTTCAAGATAAAATTTGGCAAGCAATATGCCTCTGTATGAAATAATTGAAAATTTTAAGTCGATGCATGGCGTCAGATTGAAAGCATAGGCTTAGACAGCACCAAAATTTTGGAAAGAACCAAATATGCAGCTAAAGATTAAAAAAATTAGTCATTTCATACTTCACCATAGCAAAATGTAAATACTGAATAAAAACCAAAAATATTTTATTACTTGACTATATAGTATATAAGTGTGAGGGGGAGGGGCTAAAGCAAAATATGAATCAATTTCGTGCCCAGTGTCTTCAAAAGTTAAGTACAGGACTAAAATTTATGTCTTAGGTCAGGAGTTCCCCAACTAAGTGCCGCTGGAAGAGGTGAGGGGTTGCCGCGAAGTGACCATGGGGCATTTCCACGAAAAAGTGGACATGAGGGTAAAAATTTCAAAATTGTCCTTTTGCAATAAATAATATGTCAAATTAAAAGTAATAATATGAGGATTATGAAACTGTAAAAAATATTTTCATTATAATTACTGTTTTTCATTTTTTGGGGCTTAAAGTTAGTGCAACATAAAAAACTTTCAGTTTGAAAAAATAGGGTATATTTTCATTCTCTCTGAAACAATACTTCAAACAGTAGCATTTTTATTTTGTGTACATTTATTGTCATTTCTGACCTTTGACTATCTTTTAAAGTACTTAATATTTGCTAAAAATACATTAAAGAACATTTGTAATACAAATATACTTATAAGGTCCGTCTGTCACACCCGCCACAGAAAAGATGCTTAATATAGCATAGCAAATGCAGCATTCCATGAAAAAGCATGAAATTTCATAAAAGTCTAATTATTGTGCATCTGATTAAGTATGACACAAAAAAAATTTGATGAAAGAAAATTAATATGAAAATTTTGGCGTGACGGTTGTGACAAAAAGTTTGTGACGGGTCGTGATAAAATCATTGTGACGGGTGTGACAACACTTGAAACACTTTCTAAATTTCAAAATAATTCCTAAATTTAATAGAACAGTTTACATACTTCTTTTTCACAAAAAAATAAAAGATTAAAAAATTGTAATAAATCCTGAAATTCAAAACATTTGAATTTGGCAAGTATTGTAATTATTTAGTATTTCATTTTTCTTTCATTCTTCATAAATTTTCTGATAAATACAAATTATAAGATTAATTTTATACAGACATAACTGTGCCATAGAATTAAATGTGGTTTACATTTTTAAACTGTAACTTTATCTCATATAACTCTATCTCTTTGTGAGAGTTCTTTTGTGATTCTGATGGTGAAGAGATCAAAGTTTCTTTCCTACAACAGAAGCTGTTTTTCTTCAATATTACATCTTTTTACGTCACAGCTCATCAAATACTATAGTCAATGGCAATGTTGTCATCAAGATGGGACAAATCTATCGCAATAGAAGGCATAAAATCGTTTCACCACTTTCAGGTGTGCGATTCTACAAATCTTTTAATTGGAAAGACTGCTAAGTCTACATTGAAAAGAGTAGCTGTCACTTCAACTCAAACAGTAGATCTTCCTCCTAACAGGATCCTACAACCACCTGAGCTTACAATTGGTGATTTTGTTTTGGTTTCACTTACCACTACAGGCAGCAGTACGAAGCACTGCATAAATAAATTTTATTATGCTACTGTTTTGGGCATTGACATCACGAAAGAAGAAGTAAGTTTAAAATATATGCAGGCTAGTGGACCCCATTGGATTTGCTCAGAAAAAGAAGATATTTCATCTGAAAAAATATCGGTAATTATTAAAAAAGTTGCTCCACCAGCCCTTGCAACAAGTAGAGGCCATTATAAGTTCTAAAACAATGGTACATATAGGTATAGGATTTAATTTCTTATAAAATGTAAGTATATATTAACTATTGTCAAGCTCACTATTTGTATGTACTCTTCTGTTTGTGTGTATTCTTCTTTAAAAAGTTGCTCCACAAGCCCTTGTAATAAGTACAGGCTACTGAAAGTTCTAAAACAGTTGTATGTATGTTTATATAGGTGTTATTTCCAATAAAATGTAAGTATATGTTAAGTATTGTCCAGTTTAATAGTTGTACTGATCACTGTTCTTCAAAAATTTGCTTCTCAAATTCACAACTTGGCACACTGTCACACCCATCTCAAATTCTGTCACACCCGTCATGCCAGAAAAAAAATTCCTACAAGGTAAAAAAAATTAATTGTGCTATAAATCTTTTTTTTAAGTTTCATCTGAATCTCATTCAATAGAAAAAAAATGCTACAGAAATGAGACATTAAAAAATTCACAGGAAATTGTACAAATGCAAAGGTAAGTGAAAACTCATGTCCCGAAAACGTCGCACCCGTCACAAAATTTAAAATATTTTTTTAAAAGAATTGAAAACTTCCACAGTTTCATTTTAGCTTAATTATTTAAGCAAATGTATAGGTTAACATCATTTAAAACTTTGTTGGTGTTTACTAAGTTATTGACTGGGTAAAACTCAGATACAACTCTCAAAAATAGCGTCTCAACGTCACACCCGTCACAATGGAATTGCCCCATGGTAAAAATATTATGTATGTATAATAGAACTAGACTAGGGTGTCATGAGCAGATTCTAATTCTCTAAAGGGTGCAGTGTATTGGAAAAGTTTGATAACCCCTGTCCTAGGTGGTGAGTTTTTATATTGTTTATTTCTTGAATTTGAATAAAGGGTCTATTACTTCTAAATAAAATTATTAATTGCATTTGAAAAGGTTAGATTGTTGAGTTTTACTCTTGCTCATTTGCAAATAAATATTGTTTATTCATGAGTAAGAGTACTCTTTGAACAAGAATAGGGTAATAAACCAGAGCTGAGAAGGCAGCTGGAAAAATTACGAACTCCTACACTTAGGGTGCGTTCAAAAAGTCTAACGAAACTCACTGGCTTAACGAACGATAACTCTTCGGTTTTTCGTTACCCGCGTTCACTTTTTGAACGATCAGTTAAAATTAAAGATGAAGGACGTTAGGTTAGCAGACGATACAGATCATTGCTTTTTCGTAGGATATGTATTTTGAAGTTAGTGATGAAAAAAAGACTAAAGAATTCTTCTTTTGAATAAAATAAAAAGAGGAAAACAAATTTTCAGATTCCTTTCAACTAAATTTCATCATCATTGAGATAGTTTTTCAGATTCCATCATTGTTTCTTAGCACAGAACAACAAATAGTATTTCTTTTAAAAAAGAAAAAAAAAATATGTTCCCACACATTCTATTTTCTGCCGTACTGTTTGCAAATGTTGTTAATTTCTAAAAAAATCTGAAAAAAATTTATAGAAAAGTCTCTTGCTTACTCTTAAATTGATGTACCCCCGGTATATGCAGAAAAAGTCACATCGACTCTTTTTGGATAGAAAGCATTGCACTATAAATCTACTAACTTTTATAAAATCAGATATGACCTGACTTAAGCAAGGTATTTTGAATTATTTCTTGATGAGTTAGAGAAAAATGTAAAATGTGTTTTTCATTTAAAATTTCCGATCTCTGACACATCCCCCCCCCCCCCATTAAGAAATGATAGGCAAAGGCAAATTTAAATTATTTGACTAAAAGTAAAGCGCAATGCATCGGTAAAGGCAAGTAAAATTCAAAATTATTATTATTTTGTGTCATAGTTGTCTAGAGCAAATGGATAATTAAAGCAGAAAGTATTTATTTCTATTTCTTTTACTGAAATTTTCTCAACCCTGCAAACCCTGATGTATTATCGCTACAAGATTTCATATGCTCAACAATAAAGTCATTATAAACCACACATATATCGCATTTAAAACATAAACATTGCATGCACTGGGCACCGCCATGTTTTCTAACTGAGCAAACCAACTCTTTCCTTTGTGAGCTTCGTTAAGAATTTCGCTTCACGAAACTAACCGAGTTACACTTTCTGAACGACCAGTTAGCTAACGCGTTCTCTTTTTGAACGCCTCGTTCGGTTAACTTGTTAAACGCGTTCGACTTTATGAACGCACCCTTAGAAAGGCTCTGACTGAGAAGCAAATAAACAATCACTCACAGTATGATACTTTTTGGACAGGCTACGTTAAGGTAATAGAAAGTGATGTGTAGGGAGCAGCTGAAACAAAAAGGCATTGCTATGACTTTATAACAGCCTACAGCTCTCTAATGCTAATTATTTTCTTTTTCTGTTCCAGCATTAGTGACTGAATTTTTAAATTCTTATTTGGGAAAGTGAGTGGTGAATTTGCTTATTTGGGGGCCTGTCTATCACAGGCCTATATGTAAAATATTTATTATGTGCATTTTTGGTTCTCCTTCAAGGCCCCTATGTTTGTGGGGGCCCTTTGCAATTGTGACATGGTAAATCCTCCACTGAATCTTCGAAATTTCATCCTATTTCTATTAAAAAAGAAAAAATATGTGTAACTCAAAATTTTCTGTATAATTTATTATAAGTGCGTTAAGTTGTTCATAGTCTGCCACACTAAATTTTTATATTTTAACATTAAGTCAGAAGATACAGTGAAATCCTGTACGATAGTGAAATACGATACAACAAAATATCAGTTGCAATAAAAAACATTTTCAGGCATTATTCAAGTGTCAGTACATTACTTAAATTTCATTACAACAAAGAAAATTAGTGGTCCCTTGAAGTTTGTTGTAATGGGACTTCACTGTACAGTCGAGTCCCGACTTACGAGAGGGATGTGTTCCAAGACCCCTCGCGCAAGTCGAAACTTCGCGTTGGGGAATAGGCCATGTTTAAAAACTTTTATAAACATACCCAATAATAAAAGACACTCGTAAACACCACCTCAAACTGTTAAAAACCATTTCTTAACTATACATTACTGTTTCTTCCTTAAAAAACTGAATTATTGTATTTAAAAAAATTCAACATAATATTTATTCAACATAAAATACTGCTTAGAGTATAAATACTGCTTTATGTAGTAAGAAAAACAAATGCATTATAGTTGTACTGTACAGTAGATCCAGTAATGATATTTGTAACTTAAAAAAGTGTAGATGGTGATGATTTATGCTGCGTCATCAAACCGTTATTCTTATACATTTTTAAAAACACAATACAGTTGCTTCACTAGTTCTTTTATAACGCTTTCATCTAAGGCAACACCCCTTTTCCTGGTTTTTTAAATTCACAATACAAGAGCAGCTTCCATTTTCATATTTTTTGCATTTTGCTTAGATACTACTCGGTGAACTTTTACGGATTTCCTTTTCTTGACTTTTAATTGTACATATGGAAGATTCACGCATTACTAATTGTCGTGCTACCTTCGACACATTTTATAGTTGTTCAAGCACATAATTTTTAGCTTTTCTTTAATTGTCGGAAATTTTCGTTTTCTTTCTACCTTCACAAACTTTAAATGAAACAGCGCCTCTTAGGTGTCATTATATTTCATCAATTTTACCATTTAGAATGAAACAAATTAATTGAAAATGAGGAGTTGTTATTTGTATAAGCAATGTTCAGACTAGTACAGTGTGGGAACTTCCGCTCGCAGTGATGCCAAAGGGATGAAGGTCCATTCAAGGAAAAAAAAATTTTAGTAGCCAATAAAAATGCCGATACTTACACGCCACGATTCCCTTAAGAAAATTTTCATGTTGCAAGCGAGGAATTCGTATTAGATCTAAAAACTTTTACCGGTGAAAAAGTTGAGTTATAGCCATTTGGCGTAAGTCGGATTGCGTTGTAGCGGGAGTCAATTGTATATGTTATGAATTCTTGACCGAATGTTTGTCCATTACTTATAGTATGGCTCAATAAGTAGATTCAATAAAATTGCTAGTTGTTGCATCAATAATGTACATAACATATTTTTTACAGCTTGAAATTTGTTTGAAGATGGGAGAATCAGCCAGAGAAGATGAAAAACTAAAAATGTCTCCAGAGACAGCAAGAAAATTGTTTGACAACGGAGGAGCATTGATTGTTTTAAATCTTCCTGTTGGCTCAGTATTTGGCATTGACATGAAAGTATATCAAGTTGGAGACAAATTCAAAGGCCTGAAAATGATTCCTCCAGGATTACATTTTATATATTATAGTGCAGTCAGTAAAGATGGCTGTACTGCTCCAAGAACAGGATTTTTTCACTTCTTTTCACCAAAAGAAATTGTTATAAAAAAGTGGGATGCAAGTAATGAAGGTAAGTGCTAGTAATTCTTTATCAATAAAAATTTCGTTTTTGCTGAGCTTTAAATGACTCTGGGTGATTCCACTGTAACGTGTGTGATTTTTTGTTCTATTTTTTCTTTTCCAAATTCTTTTTCATTAGCTCAGCATAAAACGCATTGGTTAATCTTATCTTACTGGAAAATCGATCGTCATGGTATGACGGGTGAAAATTTGCTTCTACATTTGGACTCAGCAATTGCCTGTTTGGTGATATTTTGGTAGTTTAAGTTTTAACCCTAACTCCAGTGGATTAACCCTTAACTCCAATAGGTAGCGTTCATTGTTGACCATTTTTACGTTTCTTCATTCCCCTGAAATGACACAGTCTTATCAGTAAAATAGTTAAGTTACCAGATTCAGTTCAGCCTTGTCACATATTTTCAAACTATCATGCTGTGGCACGAGTTTCATTGTTGAAACATGTGGGTTACTTTATCATTGGCTATTATTTTTATACATAAAGGGCTACTTCTGTCCAGGTGTCCGGGGTAAACTTCAAAACTACTCTACGGATTTTAACCATTTTTTCACCATAGATGGCTACATTATCAGGGAACAACTTAGGCTATAATTTATTGCTAAAAAACTTAGTTTAAAAACGTCGTGATCGAAAACAGTAAATATCATGTAATTTCCACATCAAATGATTAAAGATTAAACCCATTGTTTCGAAAATTCGTTGCCTTACAACAGCAATACTAAAAGTAATCATAATGTAAATTTTGAATCAAGGCCTCTCTGGAACAAGCATAACATTTATTGCTTTCTTAGGAATTGCATCCTCATCTTTATACATAAAGGGCTACTTCTGTCCGGGGTAAACTTCAAAACTACTGAACGGATTTTAACCATTTTTTCACCATAGATAGCTACATTGTAGGGAATAACTTAGGCTATAATTTATTGCTAAAAAACTTAGTTTAAAAATGTCGTGATCGAAAACAGTAAATTTCATGTAATTTCCACATCAGATGATTAAAGATTAAACCATTAAGAATAGACCTAGCTATGGCAACCCTTTTGCTGCTCATAAATCAAACCATGCGACTGGTGGATATCCTAGCAACAGCGGGCGTTGATCGTAGCAGACGATCAACGCCCATGAGAAATAAAATAAATAGAATTGATGGAACACGGAAGAATGATCTTTTATGGAGTCCGATTTCTAAATTTGTTATTCTAAGTTGTAAATATTTTGCTAATATAGTGAGTTTTTCGTTTAGATAGTATTGTGCATTTTCTTTAGTCAATTTCAATAACTCTCTAAGCAATTAAAGATGCTAGCGCCCAAAAAAAATCGCCAAATGGTAAGATTTTTACCTACAATTTCAATTTAAGATACCGATTAGTGCATTTTTGCGTTAACGCAAAACGTTTACGCCATTACGTTCACGCCAACGCTAACGTAGCAGTTCCAAATGAAATAAAGGTTACTGAAAACTGTGATCAAAAATTAATTACTAATGTCAAATTAATGCATAACTAAAAGAAAAACAGTTCAATCTCTGCACCTGGAAAAAAAATCATAAGAAAACACGTCTTAAAATACATGTCGAGAGCCAAACTATAGATAATGTTTCCATCTAGCAACCATGCTGCCAAAGTTTTCGCCAAGCCTCCCACCAGTCACATTATGTAAGGCCCCTATATATACGAACCGACGCATCAGCTTAAGATTAGCCATTTTGGATCAGAGCGCGTGTTTGAGTGGCTGTCTTTCTGGCGAGTTATCACGTTTGTTGATTGTTCACTGTGAGCAATTATTGGCTGCACGTGAATTGTTTGAAAACTAAATTATTATTTTCGGCAAATCTGGCGAAATCCGAAGCTTTGCTGTAGCAACCCTAACAGCGCAACAATGAAAAATCCGATCCAAGATGGTTAAACTTAAGCTGATGCGTCGGCCTGTCTATATAGCGGCTCTAACATGATGTATCCATGAACCAATTTTTTCATCAGCAAGTCTGGAAAAGCTTGGTCTACTCTTATTATTAATATATGGATTAAACCCATTGTTTCGAAAATTCGTTGCCTTACGACAGCAATATTAAAAGTAATCATAATGAAATGTAAGTTTTGAATCAAGGCCTCTCTGGAGCAAGCATGACATTTATTGCTTTCTTAGGAATTGCATCCTCATCTTTATACATAAATAGCTACTTCTGTGAGGATGTCTGGGGTAAACTTCAAAACTACTGGACGGATTTTAACAATTTTTTCACCATAGATAGCTACATTATCAGGGAGCAACTTAGGCTATAATTTATTAATTAAAAACTTAGTTTAAAAAAGTTATGTTGGAAAACAGTAAATTTCATGTAATTTCCCCATGTTATGATTAAACATAGAGTAAAGAAATGTACATAGAGAGGTCCCGTCTATGGTAAAAAGGAGATGAAATTGAAGCCAGAATTATGGATACAGCGGTGCAATGATGAGCGGAGTTATGATAACGTGATCGCTTCGCGAGCATAGTTTTCACCAATCTCGCAAAGAGACCGTATAAAGTAGATGGCGGACTAGTTTGCATTTTAATTCATGTTTTAATGCAATTTCAAAAATGTGCTTCATAAACTTGCAACAATATCTAAGTTTAAATTAACAACCAATTGAGATTCAGTAATGGATTGTTTTGAATCAAGATGCATCTTAAAATACTTAGCAAAAAGCTAAGGATCTTGGAATGCAGGCTTCAATTTCTTAGTATAGCAGGGCCTCTCTATGTAATTTCTTTACTCTATGTGATTAAATATAAAACCCATTGTTACAAAAATGCGTTGCCTAACAACAGCAATATTAAAAGTAATCATAATGAAAATTTTGAATTAAGTCTTCTCCGGAGCAATCATGAGTTTAAAGTCATTTATACATTTGGAAACTCTACTTTTCGCACCCTAAGGGAAACATAGAGGGCTTTTTTTTTCTTTTTGTATGTGTGTGTGTACTATTTAATTAAAGGAAGCAAGCGCAAGGTTTTTTTAGTGATCTTTGTTTTTGTTAGCTCATATTTTGGAAATTCTTCAAATTTTTATATGCTTAAATTCGTGCTTTCGTTTCTAAATGAATATTCGTTGGTTCTTTACACTTACTGCTATTTTACTTTTATGGGTAAGGAAGAAGCTCGATTTTTAATCACGTCAAAGCGGTGTATCTTAAGTTCTTCCAGTTAAAACAGAAAATGAAAAAAGTAGCGATTGTTTCTTACAATTATTACTGACTCAGGCAACGCCGGGTATTTTTGCTAGTTTATTTTATATGAGGATTGTACATTCTTAAAACAATTAAATATGCAATTTTATTATTCTCAATTTTTCATAATTAATTATTAATTTTATGAAACTTGTCTAACATGTTTGACAATTTCAGTTTTAAGTAGTCAAGAATCTGCAATGAACATCGCAGCGACCCGCTGTTTCAAATGACACTGGGGCTGAGTAGGGTCATTATTGTAACTGTTTATACCTTATAACATTGCAAAAACCTTATAACATTGCATGCTCTTTGTAAGTGAGCTACATTATTATTATTATTATTTTTTTAAATATATTTCAGATTTGAGCAGCATTCAAGCATCTCAAGAAGAGAAAGATAGAATTCAAAGCAACTTGAAAGATTTAGACAAAAATCTAGGTGCTTATCCTTACCAAACACTGAAACAATGGAAATGCCTCACATGCAATATTTCTGGTAAGAAATCATATTTATTCTTTCTTTTCTAATAATCAAATTTTGAATAATTTTCAATGTTATGCAACAGTCTATCAGTGTATAATGAGTCTTTGTTTATTTTTGTAAAAAAACTTTTTCACCCTTATGTAGTGATCATTTCATGTAATAAATTACAGTAGAACCTCATTTATTCGGATAGAATTTGTTGACCAAAATATGTAATACATATATGATCAGATGGAAAATAATTTAAAATTTAGTTGCAAGAACAGTTACTATTATAATTAATCTAATGATTCCTTTTTTCTGTTGGTTAAATGTACAGTTACAGCACAATAAATTATTGTAATTAAATGCGTTTTGTCATGTTTAAGAAAGTTTTACTAGAGTCATTGCATTGAAGTAGATTTACTCACCAGCAGTATCCCCAACTTGTGAGAAAAATTTAATGGAATCAAAATCTTTTAGGTAAAGTGACATGGTTTTGGTTATTCATGAGTGAGGGTTTAAAAAAAAAAATGATGGTTAGAGATGGATTTTTAAATTAAAACACAAAGTGTTTTGTTAAACCCTATTTTCAGAGCTTTTTCTTACAAAAGCAGAACCTAGCATTTGCTTTAACACAATAAAATGATTTACAAGTTAAAATTACAAAGACTTGAAATTTAGCATTCCCAACTGTGTTTTTTTTTTCTTCTAAGAATTGTTTTCTGAAAAATCATTTATTTTCTCTTTGTGCCTTACTGTAATTCTTGCCATTTTTCAAGAGAATTTCTTTTACAAATACAATTTGTTTTTTATTTGCAAATGTCAACATTTAAATGTAAATAGAAAATTGAACAATTGACTGTTGTTGTTGTTGGGGGGGGGGGGAGAACAAATGGTGGGGCTCAGAGATCTCAAGAGGCAATGAAGTTAGCGCTACTGCTCATCAGCTTATAAATTAATTGAATAATAAATACTACTATTCTTTTGATCTTTTCAGTTTTTAACCGTTTTTAAACAGTATATAAATTTTTGAAATTTCATGTCAAATTGCTATTTTTGGAAATTATAGCATTGTTAAGGGACAATGGGGTTGGGACATCCATCCCAATATATTTTCAAAATTAAAGTCAAATTCAGATTACTTTGGCGACGTCAAAGGAAGTTATTTTCTGAAACTAAAGCTTTAAAAATGCAATTTTACACCATCTTTGGCGATAGGTGACACTGAAGGATGTGGTGATGTTAAAGATATGAGAAAAATTACGGGTTCTGTGCAAGATTTAGATTGTTTTACAAGCATACATAAACTATTTTTTTTTTCTTAATATAGATGAATGCTCTATCGTGTGAATGAATAAATATTTTGTATTTTAACAAAGTGGTTCAACTAATACTTTTTCCAAAATTTGTAGAATCTTTAATAAAAAGACTTCAACCAACATCAGGTGTAATTAATTCAGTGACTCAACTGATCCCTTTGAGTTATCCAGCAAAAGAAAATGCAGAGCCGGGCAGTTCTACTGGGAAAAGATTTAAAAGCCTGGAAGATAAATATTTACCAGAAATGAAGAAAGTTCCAGGGACAGAAATTAGATTCACTGAAATTCCTGAAATGAGGTAAGATTTTTTTTTGACACATCTTCATGCCACAAAACTAAAAGTAGTATGTTGCTTGCATTACTTACAGATTGGTAATTCTGACCAGAAATTACACAATAGTGTAATAATAAAAATGAATCAAATAAGTAGCAATCAAAAGAGCATTGTAGAACATGTTTATAGATGCTTAAATTATTTGCCCTCATGTCCCCGTTATCGGAAGATAAGGTCTTGAAGTCAACCAAAATCTTAAGAAAAGTCGCCAAATTTAGCAAGTTTCAGGACATAAATTCGGGTATTTATTGATGAAACATAATGTTTGCTTCTTAATTTTAGATCAATCCTTGTCAGAGGCAAACATTCATGCATTCTTCATGACTATTTCTCAGCAATCATTTTACTGTCACCGAGGCAAATTGCACATTGTTTTAAGTTCATAAATTGAGATCTTTTAAATGTTCAGCTACTCGTTACTTTAATGTGCCAAAAGCTCTTTTGCTTGCATGGAAAAAGAGATTAAAATTAGTTAATAATGAAGAAGGTTCATCCGTCTGGACTTGGTAAAGTAGGCGTGTTATTTGACTGCATTACTGAAATTGAGTAGGAATCTTTAAGCATCTGCCAGTTGTAAAAAGTTATCTAGTGACAAAAAAAAAAAAAAAAAAAAAAAAAAAAAACTGATATGCTTATATAATCCATTACTAATTATTTTCTAAATCCTACATTTCATGCAAAGTATGCTGAGCAAAAATACTAAGGCATTTTTCACAAGCATGGATTGTTTGTTGAATAAAAACAAATAGAAGCAGAATTCTGTGAATCTAAATATTGGAATTCGTGAAAAAAAAAAAAAAAAATCACAGGCATGATTACAGCATTTTTCTTCTATTCTCTGCAGTTTTAAATAAAACTTGGGAACACTACTGAATTGTCTTTAAATTATCCTTTTCTTCCTTAGATATCCAGAAGGCAGTTCAGCAGCCGAAATAACGAAACATAATATGGATACAACATATGTGTTAGAAGAATTACTGAAAAAGTATGAAAATGATGATGATTTACTTGGTGAATTACAGCTAGCACACATATGTTTTTTAATTGGACATGTTTATGATGCATTTGAACACTGGAAAAATTTAGTACATACTTTATGTACAGTTGATTCTGGTTTGAAGAAGCATAATGCATTGCTTACAACATTGTTAACAATTCTTCATTATCAACTAAAAGAAATTCCTACAGACTTTTTCGTAGACATTACATCTGACAATAATTTCCTTTTAAATACTTTGCAAGTATTTTTTGCAAACATTAAAGAAAGCGATGCAGATGAAAAATTCAAAAAGTTTGCTGATAATTTTCGAAAAAATCTCACTTATACATATAAATGGGACTTTGAGAGAATTCCAGATGATGAACAACCTGTTATTGTGAATATGTAAATACATCGTTACAAGTTTTTTAAATGTTTTATGTATATAAGTTGTTTTTGTAAATAAAATGAATTAATCACTGGTTATTTCTATTTCAAGCCAAAAATAAAAAGCACACAGTTTTGTAGAAAATACATTCTAAATAGCTGTTTGTCATGAAATCATAAAAATGCTGAGATCGGAGTGGGGATTTAAAAAAAAATTAGCTCATAGGATAACGGCACCAGTAACAAACATGCTTAAGACATCGCTCTCAGGTAAACTGTATTTTCTGACCCTTTTAATGTATCTGATTTTTAAAACTATTTTTCTTCCATGCAACACCATCTCATCTAACGTTTGGCTGCTTCTGGATCCTCGGAATTAGTCAGTTCTATTTTTATTTGTTGAAATTTGAAGAAAGCTCGGAGTCCCAGTAACAGACACCGACCATTCTGATGATACCCAGTAACAGACAGGCTAAAAAGGATGAGTAACAGACAGGATGAGAAATTCCCCTTCTCTCTTAAAAATTTGCAAATGTTCTTTAGTTTTACTACAAAAGCCTTTTAATTCAAGTGAACAATAATTGAGTACCTAACCAACTAGAAATTTTTCATCACAAAAAAAAAAAATAATAATAATAATAAAATTAATTGGAATTTAAGATGACAGCAAGGTAACTAAAAACAAAAATTAGATTTAATCTAGTGTAACTATGGTAGATGTTCTTGAACAGAATCAATGTTTCCCATTTCATTTGCATTTGTTGGGGTTTCCATAATTTCAGCATCATCTGCTGAATAGCTTGTTTCAGAACTTGACTCTTTACCTCCGACATTTTACAATGGAAAATGATGGTTTAAAACACTCAACTTCTTAATGTAAACAGCTAGCTGCAGCATGAAAAACCAGCTAACCTTGTGGTGGCTATTCATAACGTGCCACTACTTGCCTTGTAAATACCAACTGCCTCTTGAAATTTACTCTGATAGCACTAGATGGCTGCATTGTATTCATTGGTCACAGCAAAATCAGTTTAACCCGCCTAAAACTCTTATTTAAATCCAAACTTATGACTGTCTGTTACTGGACACTTGTCTGTTTACTGGTGCCATCACCCTAATTTTGACAAAATTTTAGAACATTAAATATCAAGTATCAACCAAATAAACATTGCTACTTTGAGCATATACCTCATTTTTGTCAACTTCATTATGGACCTCCCCCCCCCCCCCAAAAAAAAAAGACTTTTAAAAATGTATGTCAACGGAAAGTAGGAAGTTTACAAGTAAAATTTGAAGTGTATGCTGTGATTGTAAGTAATCAATAAATACATATCAACTGGAAAAAATAATCCATTTTGTTGAGTTGAGTATTTCTTCAAAAGCTACTTGGAAGGGGGGGGGGGTGCAGGCACATTGCCCTACTGCATAACTATATGCTTCGCATCTTTTATTTATTTTTAATCCCAACATTTTTTCTTTGTCTTGAGTTTTAGTTTTATAAGATATTAAAAATCCATGTTCATTTTTATTCTTTAACAGGAAAGCAGGCTAGTAAAAGGGAGCTGCTAACTGATTTTAGGTGCATTTATTTTATTTTTAAAACATACAAATATGTTCAATTCCTACGACAGAATTTTCATAACTAATCCCCCCCCCCCCTTGTTGTGTCACTGGTGAAATCCCATTCAAAACAAAGTTTCTATATTTAACAAATTTGTAAAACATACATATCAAGTTTCATATGTAAATCCATAGTAACTTTTGTCAACATTTTTCAAGAACAAAAGGCAAAAGAAGCTCTTTTTTCTTGAAAATTAAAGATTGTGGCACTTCCAGCGACTATAAAAAGTTTTGAATATTTACATGCTTATAATTGAGAAGTTTAGCCCAATATTTTCCCAGAAAATAATATACAGGGTGTTTCTGATCTCTTGGGCAAGTCTTTAAGGGGTGATAGTACACATCAAGACAAAAAATATAGTGGCAAAAATAAGGGTTTCCAAACGTCTTTCAAAGGAGATAGGCGCCATTAAAGTTTAGGGTCCAAAATTTAAAGTGATTGTAAAAAACGAAAATATTGGTCCATTCATTTGCGATCTTGGCAAACATTGTTAAATTACCCTTTTGTCACTGCAACAAAATTTTAATTATCTCTTCTGGAACTACATTCCTGCCAAGTTTGTTGGTTGCAGCTCAATTTGTTCATGTACATACATGTTTTTGTGACTCAGTGTACAGGGTTGTCAACTGCTCCCCATTTTGTGGAGTTGCAAAAATAATTAAACTCTGCAGCTCCCCGCATTTCCCGTTTGGTCTATATCCTGACCAGGGTCACCAAAGATTTAAATAAACTTACATTTTTAAAATTATATTTTACTAGTTCATTAGGCATGAGAATATGAAAATTAAATCCTTATATTCAAAGCATAACATAGCGTTTAAAGTACATGACATAATCTTTAAAGTTATTCAAGTGGTAAAAGTGTTATTAATTTAAAAATAATTATTCATGTGCTGGTGCTTAAAATGATTACCAAAGCTCAAAAACAATTTTTTTATTGATTTTTATACAAAATACCGAGTTGCTCTGCAAAATTTCAATATGCTCCTCAAAATTATCACAGATGCTCCTCAAATTATTTCACCAAGGTTAGCAAACCTGAGTGTATTTCAACCTTTGAAGACAGTTCACTTTTCGCTACTTAATCACTCTCAACAATTCATATTTTTAGCTAAAAATTTAAGCTTAAGTCCAAGCATTAGAAAACATTTAATGAGATTCAAAAATAATGGTAAAAATACTTGTTTGTTGCTACAAAATCTAAAGCGCCCTCTATCGGCATTTTTTTAACTACATCTTCAAAATTTATCTTCAAGAAAATACTTATAAAAAAAATAAAATAATTTTAGCGAAAACCGCAAACAAATCGACCAATTTTTCTGTTTTTTTATGATCGTTTGAAATTTTGGACCCTGAACTTTAATGGGGCCTATCTCCTTTGAAAGACATTTGGGACCCTTATTTCAGCCATTATATTGTTTGTCCAGATGTATACTATCCCCCCTTAAAGTTTTGCCCAAGAGTTCAGAAACACCCTGTATATGACTGGCAAATTTTCAAAAATCTTAACACTACAATAAATTATACAAGTTCCTTTAAAATGTAAACTATTCCACCAACTCCACTGTTTATTTCCCTTCTCGCCAAGCCCACCACGTTTTTGTAACCAAGCCAGAAACTTCCCAAGCTTCTAACACTACAAAATATGTGTATTCTGCTACAAAATACAATTTTTAACTGCGAAGACACTACAGTTGTGATAAACATAATCTGGCAGCCACGTATTGCTGTGATTAAGCTCTCTGTAGCCTGTAAAATACTGCCAGTTTAGGTTTTGCCCCAACTATTAGATGTTTGGCATGGGTTAGGGTATATATTTTTTTTTTCTGACAAATAAAATGGTTCAAAAAGTTGTCGCGAGCAACTAAAAATGAGATTGATTGGTCAATCGCGATCGAAGGGTTGCCTTAGGTGCTGTATATCTAGTCTTACCCTATTTTTATAACCTTAACAAGGAGCCTACACATTGAGAAGAGGTAAAATGGAGGTAGTGAAACCAAGACCACAAGTCCTGTGGAAGATTTAAAGCAAAGCATTGGAAGAAATCAGGTTTCTTTCGCTTTTTCACACAAAGTACCAACCATTCGTTGGTTTTTGTTGAATCACGTGACTTGGAGTCTTTGGGTCAGCTTTTGCTAAGCCAATGATTGGACATACTAACTCCATTTTAGTTCCTGCTCTAAGAGCCAACATGTTATTAAAGTAAAATGTTGGGCAGTAGTATCTGTCATGTAACTATCTTTTAACATTATCTAACCTGTAGCTTTAAAACTTGTAATAAATAGTATTTCAATTATTTTAAAAGGATCCTTTTGTCTCAGAACCACTTACCCACTGTATTTATATGCAGTAAAAATCTGCAGAACAAACTTTGGCACAAAGGTGCATTTAGATAATTTTATACCTATACAATTAAAGCTGTTTAAAACAACCTCCCATTATTGACGACCGATGAATGAAGTTCCGTTCACTTTTTCACAGATGCAATGTTATTTTAACGTCTGTTACAACGGTTCATTTTTATATAATGTCAAGCAGAAGCGAACTAAGATCTTTAATTTAAAAAAAAATCTACAATTATTTCCAATGTTCATTTAAGATAAATTTATTAGAAGAGGTGGTCCAAAAACAGTCTACCACTTTCATTTTGGTACCTACCGATTCACCTGTACAGTTAAAATAAATAGTTTCATTGCCAGTAACACTTAAAAACATTCATGAAGGTATAATAGGGTTTATAAAAAGCAAAAAAAGTTTTTGTAGTCTAAACCTACATGATCGCAAAAAATGTTAAAAACATGATTATTCCAACAGGTGGTCCATATATGGGCTACTTGCATAAAAATACTCATAATAAATGTATAAAAAACATGAAATTTTGCTAAAAAATTTTATATTACATTTATTCTGTCATTCATGAGATGTTCCTTTGAAACTAACCTATGCAAATTTTTAGCTTCCTAGATCCAAATCCTGAGGATCTAGGATCTCCGAAAAATGATCCAGAATGGCAAATCAGCTTTTTGTGCCAAATTGCCAAGTTTAGACTAAGTTTGCAGAAAATTTTATCACACTGGAAGCCTGAAATTTTAGGCACTTGAAGTACAGTTGGCTATTAATATGTTTAAGTATTTATGGAAATTTGAGCTGATTAGTCTTTTTATAGCATGCGTGTAAACTGGTGAAAATGTGCGGCGGGGATATTTTTTCCTAGATTTTAGGGTGTCATAAAATCTGAGCAAAAATATTCAAAGGCTCGTACTTCATGATTACATTGTAAAAATATTTGTTTTAATGGGTTACAATTTCAGAGCTTCAATATCTATTTTCTAAAAGATATTGTCATCCAAAATGGCTATCAAAACCGTTCAAGAGAAAAATAGCTTATTTTCAAAGCTCTGTGGCTGAAGTTTGTCACCTCGCATCTTCTTTTTGTTAATACCATGAGAACAAACAGATTTTTTCCTTTCCAAAAAAGGTTTTTCTTCGATGGTGTTTTCTCGAATATGGAGAGAAAAATGAGTTTGAAATTCTGTTTGTCAGAACGAATTGCCATGTTTAAGCTCAGATAACGGGGAATTTTATCACACTGGAAGCTTGAAATTTTAAGAGCTCAAAGTACTTTTGGTTGTCCATAAGTTCTACTATTTTTATTAATTTTGAGTTCATTAACTTCTGTGTAGCATGGATGCAGAGTAACAAGAAAAACGTAGTGGAGAAACTTTTTCCTGGGTTTTAAAATGTCATAAATTCTGAACAAAAATGATTCAAAAGCTTGTACTCTGTAACTCTATTGTCAATATACATGCTTTTAATGGGTTATGGTTACAGAGCATAAACATTGATTTTCTAAAAGATATTGGCATCCAAAGTGGCTGTCAAAACCGTGCAAGTGAAAAATAGCTTTTCTTCAAAGTGCTGTAGCTCAAGTTTGTCACTTCGCGTCTTCTTTTCGTTAATCCCATTAGAACAAACAGAGTTTTTCCTTTCAAAATAACCTTTTTCTTCGATGGTGTTCTTTTGAATATAGAGAGAAAAATGCCTTTGAAATTCTGTTTGTTGTAATGAGTTGCAATGTTAAGCCATTTGGCCTCGTTGGTACCATTAGAAAGAAGATATTTTTTCACACAGAAGTATTTTATTCTCTTGTAATATTTTAGCATCCCTGTGCGGGCCGCACAGTTTGCCACTCCTTAAGCACGGCCCTGACTGGTCGAGAGCTACCAGTGTTACAAGAATTACCAGATATTGTACATTAGTAACTTTCACATAATCTCTTGTATTTTACAAAGGATCCTGGTTGAAATGTCCGAGAACAGCTTTTTACAGGGGGTTTGAATAATCCAGTGAAGATTATTTAGGCCTGACCAGTCAATAGTGTGTTAAAGTGAAACATGACTAGTAAAATTTATTCTAGTATCTTTAAATTATGAGTAAAAAAACGTGCAATGTCCATTTCCATCACTGCCACTGATTTTGTTTGGATGACAGGGATCATTAGAAGGAATGTCAACTGTAGTACCTTGTTAGTTCTTAGCACAGCATTTTTATGATGAACACATTTGAAACCTTTTCAAATCAAGATTTAAAATTTTTTTTAAAAGAACATGATAAAAATTTTATTTTGTTAATTAAATTAAATTGATCTATGGCACAGTGCTCAGATTATTCTATAGTTTCCATTTCAATATCCATTGAACTGTTCGTGTTTTGAGTGTGATCATTTAGAGATTGTATATCATCTGTTATAATTTCAGTCATTATGTCACTTGTTTCGTCACTGCGATTGCATGTGTTTGATGGCACTTCGGTTGGAAATGGATAATCAGGAAGTTCTTCTGGGGTTTCTAAAAAACAAAAAAGAAGAAAATAACATTATTTCAAACTTTTTTTTCCTTAAAAAGAAATCTTTAAAATGAAAAATCATTTGAATTAATACTGGCAAAACAAGTTATCCAGAATGTTGGAAAAACTGAATTTATTTTAAAAGTTTGCAGCGCTGAAATAATTAAGAATTTTGAAACATACAAAGAAATTAATAAATTAAAAAATTCACCACAGTTTATGTTTAAGCATTGCAAAACTAAATACAATCGAACTTTCACATCGAAATCCGAGCAAATTTCCATGTTCGTTATATAGAAAAATTGTTTCTATATATCCAAAAATATCTCTATATATCGAAAAAAATTTTGAGACATTCGTAGATTTTTTTTCCACTTTAGACTATTTGTCTCATGAAAAATGAAGATTAGGGGAGAAAATTATGTTCACTAAAATTTGCTACGAAACTCATAAGGAATCTGGGGTTGAGGGGTATGTAGAATTCGGTTCTGTTCTGAAGTTCTTAAATTCCCTCAAGTTTATTTCAAATCTTAGTTGTAACCAGTAACACTGTAAAATCAGTTTCAATTTATCCCTTTTGTCTGTTGATTATCATTCATAGTCGTTTTAGCTTCAGTAAATATCAGTCAAGTTAAGTAGATTGATTTTTTACTTTTCTCTCGATTACATTGTCAAAACGAAAATCCCTAATGTTGCAGATTAAGTTGAATTGCCGAAGAATGAAGATGTATGAAGATGCAAAAATGTAATTTCTGTTAATTTTTCAATCATAAACTTTCATTTAATCTGATGCTCGTATAAATTAGAAATTGGGTTTCATGCACGAAAATTAGCTTTAATTTTTAATGTTTTAGGAGATTTTATGATAAAATAAGATTGTTTCTATAAATCGAAATTTCTATATATCAAATTTTTTTCCAGCATTTTGCTACTTGGATATATGGAGGTCCAATTGTACAAACAAAGGCTTACACAAACAAGATGTTTAACTAAATTTGCTTGGTAAACCACAGTGCTTTGTGTTGCTTTAAAAAAAATTAAAAGTGGTGACTTTGACATGAGAAGAACAACAAAGATTGAAAAAGTTTAAGAGCAGCATTGTGGGATAAGTATGCTGCTCAAACACAACAACTCGCAGATCAGACCAATTTATTGTGACAAAAGAAGCTGTCTAAAGTCATGAGAAAGATCTAGAAGATTGGATCAGTTCCAGAATTGAATAAAAAGAGCAGAAAAATGCTTATGCATAAAACCAAAATTTATTTGCGTGAACAAAAAACTAAGATATCAAATCCAAAAACCATGTACACTCAAATTTGCTTAAAATATTCCTGCATAAAATAAATCTACTGTTTCTCTATTAGAAAAAATAATATAAACTGCATATATTTTTAAATATTTAGCTCTTTTGAAGTTTTGTAAGAAAACATAACTAAAAACATTTTCACTGGAAAAAATCAGTTTTTCCATTTTTTCCAAAAAGAAGAAAAAAAAAAATTCTACGGCTTTAAAATTTATGGAAATTTTACATCTCTATTCATGATGAAGTACAGCAAACCCAGTTAAGGAAATGATTAAGGTGCTTAGTTGGCATGCTACTAGCTCACCAGACTTAGCTTCATCAGATTATTACTTATTTGCATTGATCGGAGACACACTTATGAAGCAACACTTCACATGTCGAAAATATTGGAAAATGGTTCAGGGCTCCTAACAAATTTTAGCCATAGAAAAGGGTAAAAGAGGACCACTTTCAATCAAGAAGGGTACTAAAAAGGACCAATTAGGATTAAAAAGAGGACCTTGGGAGGACTATTCATAGTTAAACCCAGGGTAGCACCAAAAGGCAAATTAGCTGCCTGCTGCTAAATCCGTTAAGATAATTCGTTAATTAACCATAATAATGATTTTTAATGATACAATTCTTTTATCACCTTCTGTACAACTGAACTTTTTATCCATTGACTTATATTATCTATGCAAACATTTGGATGGGGGGGGGGGCAACAAGCAGGCATGTAAAAGATCTTACAGAGTAATTTTAATTGAAAAATAAATTTTTTACTAATTAACAGGTGAAAACTCGCTGATTATAAATAATCAGCTAAGTGACCGATAAATCAGTGCATATCCAATTAAGGCCTTTTAGATACATTTATTATTACAGTAAACAACTTAGCACATAGTCATTTACAAAAAAATTTCATGTAACCAGTTTAAAACAATTCATTTTGATATAAGGTACTGCAAGACAAAAAGATATACAGCAGTAAGTTACCATCCCTAAGCCAGGGCTAAAGCAAAACTACAACATGAAATGTACCAGACAGCACTGTTATCACATCCTGAGACTGCAGGCTCAGGGTGTGACAACCGGGGTCTGTAGCGGACGTGCATCCAGGAGACCCCATAGCACCTACAGCCTTGAAATTTTGTACAAAATTACTTCAAGTCCCGGGGGTGTGCACCTGGTGTTTAATTTTTTTTAATTCAAATTAGTTTTTTTTGTAATTAATTTTTTAAGCTCAAATTTCGCATAAATTGCCTATTATGGGCCTCTAACTTAAATACGGCGGGAGTTATTTGTGTTTTTAGCTTGACCTTTTTTTAGGCTTAACCAAAAATTTAGGCACTACTTTCTTCATTAAATCTATCAGTAAAAAGTAAAGGAATTGTCCGTCAGTTTTCTTTTTGACACCACTGAAAAGAGTGACTTTTTTTACTCTAGATCTAACTCGACCTATGGTTGAAAACTAAACTTCTATCTCCAAAGGAAAAAGTTACGAGCCGTTAAAAATCAATTTAGAATAATCTCATCTCCATTGAACTTATTGATGTGTTACTTAGCGTTGCCATAGTTACATCTTTTCAATTCCCATGTTTTCCTTTCTTATTCAAACTTTAAGGGTTACGATTTTAACAGAAAATCTTAGCCTCAACTCAATTCAAGCCAAGTTCAAAAAATATTAGCTGTTTGCATATCATTTATTAGTGTGCTAAGTATCCAAATCATTCCTTCATATGTATGTATTAGTTTTTCAACTACAAGTTGTTGTGAACTGTCCTCAAGTGTATATGAAAATTAGTAAGAAAGAAAATATTTTACTGAAGTCACCACACCCCAAAAAATGCAAATGCTGCTTAAGTGATGTATATGCTGAGTGTATAAATTTCAGCCTGTATTTACTGAATAACTTAATGTAACCAATAAATATGCAAGTTCAGATTCATAGAGCTATATTTTCAAATTGAAAATACTCATTATGAGTATTTTCAATAACAAAAAAAGGATATAAAGATATACAAAAATAATTCAGTTTTTAGTTATTTAAATTTAAAATCAAATAACATAATCTGAGGTAGCACATGTCAAAATAGCTTCCAGTTTCCAAAAATATTAAAATAATTACAAGACGAAAAAGAATTAAAACCTCGAACACGAGAATCAAATTTTCAGGAAGTACATTCACGGTTGCTATGTTTTCCAAAAATAAATTTATTTATTATTCGCTAAAAGTAAACATAACTAAAATTAAACATAAAATATGGTAGTCTAAGATAGCATTTGTGAAAATAACATTCGATTGCCCAAAATAATTAAAATATTTACAAGATGCAAAAAAATTGAAATTTCAAACACAAGAAGCAATTTTTTGCGAAGTTTGAGTAAATGCAATGTTGCACTTAACTCAAATGGTTGCAATGGTTCCAAAAATAAGAAAGTTCATTATCTCTTGAAATTAAACAAAAAATAAGCTAGTCTATGGTGGCGTTTGCCAAAATAACTTCCGATTGCCAAAGATATCAAAATATTTACAAGAAGCAAAGAGATTGAAATCTCAAACACGACAAGCAATTTTCCGCAAAGTCCAAGTAAGTTCGATGTTACCATGGTTCTGAAAAGAAAAAGGAAGTTTGTTATCTGTTGAAATTAAGCGTAAAATAAGCTCTTCTAAGGTGTTGTATGTCAAAATAACTTCCGATTACCAAAAATATCAAAATATTTACAAAAAGCAAAGAGATTTAAGTCTCAAACACAACAAGCATATTTCCGCAAAATCCGAGTAAGTTCAGTGTTGCCATGGTTCCGAAAAAAGTAGCTTTTTATCTATTGAGATTAAATATAAAATAAGCTAATCTAAGGTGGGGTGTGTCAAATAATTTCTGATTGCCAAAAATATCAAAATATTTACAATATGCCAAGAGATTGAAATCTCAAACATGACAAGCAAATTTCGGCGAAGTCCGTGTAAGTATGATGTTGCCATGGTTCCGAAAAAAAAAGGAGCTTATATTATCTATTGAAACTAAACATAAAATAAGCTAATCTAAGGTAATGTACGTCAGAATAACTTCTGATTGTCAAAAATATCAAAATATTAACAATATGCAAAAAGATTGAGCTCGCAAACACAGGAAGCAATTTTTGGCAATGCTGCATATCGAGCACAAGTTCAGAAAATTGCACTGATTCAACAACGATTTTCTACTGATTTCAAGCACTTAAAAAACTTCCTTTTTTTCCCAAGGTTTTCAAGCACTTGAAAACGAATTTCAAGCACTTTTCAAGAGCGTACGAAGCCTGGGAAAATATCGGTAGCATCCTGCTTCGATTTGATGTCATAATTCCTCCCTAAACCTTTTCATTTGCTAAATTTCCATGTTGCAGCGGTTGAAGGAGGAGTAGGAGTAATGAGTTAAATCTGAAGCGAGAAATATGGGAAAGTCAAATTCAATAGAAAAAAGCGCCATCGTCGCGTGTTGGCGCGTTAACTACATCAGTACACAGCATCTTTTAATGTAATGAAGCTTTTAAAATCTGATTTTTAAGTAAAAACAATATAAAAACAGACTAATTGGACCAAAATGTTAAAAAGCGGTCTAAAGCAGACTTTATCCTAAAATACGGACTTAGGCAGCAAAAGCGGACCATTTGGGAGCCTTGATGGTTTAATGACAAGTTTGCTATAAAAGATGAATTTTTTTTTTTTAATTTTTTTGCGTGCGTGTGTGCCACAAATTGTCATAGAAACAGGGAAAATGTGTAGCTAGCGATGGGCAACACTTCATCATAAGTATAATTTTCCTAGAATAAACCTATGTTTTCAATACAAAAATTCTTGTTTCATTTTTGCATATCATGTTCCTGTATGCTACTTCTAAAGTTTTACATGAACAACTACAATTATAGGCAAAAAAACCCAAAATCTTCAGATCTTGACCCAAATGTGTTAGTTACACCAAAAGAAACGTCAGAAATTGAATCAGTTTTGGGAATTACTCTTTTTTTTAAATTCACTATTCTTCCTGAAATTCATTTTAGTGTTAAAGTTAATACATTTTTTTACTTACCCACACAAGGAGAAGATTCTTTGACTAGTTGCTCTATCACAGATGTAAGCATAGTATTTGAAAACACATCATCCCTCTGGAGTCCCAAAGCCTACATAAAATAAATTTTCTCTTTAGCATTATAAACAAATGAAGATTTATTACATTATTTACGAGAGAAAACACAGTGAGATTAATGAAATTTGAACCCACATCATAATTTGATCATGATTCATTTTCATTTAAACCACAAGCATAAGATTAGAAGTTTAAATTAATGTAAAATGAGACAAAAAATAATGAAGTATGCAGGTTTTTATAGCAGAATATTTTTAAAATATATTTTTAGCAAAAATAACAAAAACCATAATCAGTTGTAATGTTATCTCATCATAAAATTGATTTCATACATTTGTATGTGACTCTTACTATATGTTAGTGGATTCCATTAATCTGTTCAAAACATTTTTGCAGGGTTCCCAACAGATTTTTAGTTTGTCCCTAGGGAAAAAGGGACCTTAATATCAAAAACTTTAATCTTAATTCTTAAATATTAAAACTGGAGACGCACTGATTAATCGGTAGTAATTAGCAGTTGGCCACTTCACTAATTATCTATAGTCGGCCAATTTCAGCCAATTAAGGGGGACAGTTAGGGGGTAGAAATTTTAGTGTGTTCGGGAATTTTCGTAAATTTTTCAACAGAGAAGGAATAATCGGAATTTGTTCAAACTTGACGGATATTTTACTCATATTTTGAAGTACACTTTGTAATTTTTTCAAGTCATTTCAGCCAGAAATAGAAGAGTTAGAAGCTGATGTCCATGGATGGTCTCCATCAGAGCTTGTTGTTGGTGTGCACTCCTAAAGTTACAATTTTTTTCTATCGTTAACAATATATTTCCTCAGAATATGAACTTAATTCTGATTTAAAAAAAATAAAACATTTCATGCTTTGGAGGTGTTTTATCACAAAATTCACGTTTTTCAACCATTTTTGTTCACATTTTTTACATATTTTTAATAATATCATCATCCCAGAATTAGGTTCATATAGAGTTTAATTGAATATAGAATATTCACACAAAATTTAAGAACAATTGGCCAATAAGATTTTGCGCTAGAATGCACACCAGTTGGAGAAAGTTGTTTCGAGAAAAACAAGATTGAAAAAAATTGCTGTGAACATTTTTCAATCTTCACAAATTTTTAAGTGCTCATAGCATTGGAACTAAACGGAATTTTGAATTGAGATTTTTCAACATATTCTTAAATAGTTCTAACATTTTTTGACATTAAAAGAACAGTCGAACCTTGATATCTCAAATTTGAAGGGAGCATCAAAAAAATTCGAGTTAACAAAAATTCGAGTTATCAAAAATCCTTGGGTAGCTGGGGGGGTGGGGGATAAAATGCAAACAAATACTTTGAAAATAAATGCATATATTATTCACAAAACACTACTGATATATTGAGTCATTTAAAAAAAGAATCGATGCTGGTTTGCTTCAAATTCAAGTCCTTTTCTCGTTCCACTACAAGTTCTAAATGAGAAAGTGCTCTAAAAGTCTCTTCTGTCATATGTGGACGGGATTCGATGAATCTTCGTAGAACATCAGTAGCGGATAGGGCTTCTTTGTTTGTAGGTTTTTGGTGAGGATTGCAGATCTCTTCTTCTTCATCCTCTTCGGAAATTGGATCGCCAGTGGTTATTTGAGAAATAATTTCGTGGTCTTCCCATCGACCACATACTGCAACTTCTTCATCAACGTTTAGGAAGTCTTGAAATTGCACTTCATTTAAATCCAAACGTTCGGAAAGTCGTCCCCAATCTGTCCTTGACACACTCATCTCAGGTTCATCACTTATGTCGCATACGGGGACATCCTCTTCATTCTTTACGAATCCAGCTTTCTTAAAGCAATTTCTGATGGTTGAGGAAGTTACACTATTCCAAGCTTTGTCAGTCAATCGCATGGCTTCTAATATGGTCACTCCAGAAGACTTGACTCCTTCTTCAATTTCAGCCAAAAGTTTTTTCACAACTTGATGGCGATATTTGATCTTAAAGCTGTGAATGATCCCTTGATCAAGGGGTTGTAATTTTGATGTCGTGTTTGGGGGAAGAAACTCAACCTTTACGTAATCCAATTTCGGAATTATGTTATGGGCTTTGCAGTTATCAATGAACAATACGATTTTCCTTTTTTCTCTTTTCATTTTCCTTTCTAATTCTTTTAGCCAATTTTCAAAAATTTTGGAAGTCATCCAAGCTTTACGGTTAGAATCGTAAGCAAAAGGAAAGGATTTCACGCCTGAAAAACACCTTGGTTTAGCTGATTTTCCAATCATTAGAGGCAGTAGTTTTTCAGTCCCATCCATATTGGAACAAAGCAGCAAAGTCAATCTTTCTTTACTTCTCTTGCCTCCTTTGCAGGCTTCTCCTTTTATAGCCATGGTTTTATCCGGAGTGCATTTAAAAAAAAAGTCCGGTTTCGTCAGCATTAAATACATTTTTTTCAGCATAATTTTGCAGGATTAAATGTAGTTTTTCTTTAAATTCCACGCAGACTTCCTCATCAACACTTGCACTTTCGCCGCATACCTTAAGAAATGTAATGTTGTTTCGGTTTTTAAAATTCTCGAACCATCCATTGCTTCCTTTGAAACTTAAATGACCTAATTCCTTAGCAAATGCTTCGGCTTTCTCTTTTATTAAATTTCCATTCAGAGGGATGTTTTGTGCTCTGCATTGCGTTATCCAAATCATTAAACATTTTTCCATATCTTGAAACTAGCTAACTCGAATTCTCTTTCGTTTCTCAAAGCCGTTAGCACACTTTTCCAGAATAGCCTCTTTGTTTTTCAATATGGTCGATAATGTACTGCTTGGAATTCCAAACTCTTTTGCGATTTGGTTTTTCTTTTTGGAACCTTTTTCCACTTCTTCAATTAGTCGTTTCTTCTCCTGAATAGAAAGCGTATTTAATTTTCGTTTGGTTGCCATAGCTAACTATGCGTAAATGGACAGCTTTGAAAGTTATCTGAAATGATTCTTTTTTACCACTGCACGCGATATGAAGATAGAACAGAATGAGGGTCCAGCAGAACTGTAACAAGAAGCAGCTATCCCCCCCCCTACTCTCCTACTGTCCTCCCGCCAACATTTCACAGCTCCCCTCCTGCAGGTGTGTGACTTTGAAAAGTCAGAAGAAGGGGAGAAGGGCGGAAGAGGGTGAAATGACAAAAGGAGAGGAATGTTGAAAATTCGGAACGGCTCAGAATAGAATAGAAACAGGTTTGTACACATTTTGGAACAAGAAAAAAGGAAATGGAATCCGAGCGAAATAGCAAAACATTTCGAGTTATCAAGGGCTTAAAACTGAAAATTTCGACTAAACAAGGTAATTTTAACATTGACAGTATAGGAAGTATGAAGGGGGATAAAAAAAATTCGAGATATCAAAAATTTCGAGTTATCAAGGTTTGAGTTATCGAGGGTTGACTGTATATATATATATATATATATTAATTTGAATTTTTGGCATCTTGAATTCAAATTATGTTTTTCGCAATCAAGAGCGTGTGTGTATGAATGTGCGTGTGTGTGTGTAGGCCTTCGTGAGTGTGTATGTAGGCATATGTGTTTGTGCGCAGGCATGAGTGTGTGTATGTGTGTAGGCATGTGTGTTTGCATCTGTGCGCAGGCATGAGTGTGTAGGCGTGTGTGTGTGTGTATGCGCGTGTGTGTAGGATATGAATGCAACCTGGAGACGGTTTTCGCAATAGAAGGAGCATCGTGACGCCGGTCGACGCGACGGTGGTGCTGGCAGTGCTTGTGGGAAAATAAAATGATTGGAATTCAAAATAGTCAAGTGAGAACAATAAGCAATCGTGATTGCTCAAAAAAAAAAGGATTTTTTGAAACGTCTAAACTGGTTTCCCCCCTTAAATGACAGAATTAAAATTTTTTAAATTAAAATCACTTCTACTAAAAACAAGTAACTATGCTGAAAGAATTTTAGCCAATGAATGAGCTGAAAAATAATTATTTTTATTAAAATTACTTTTGCAAAGAACAAAAAACTTGCACTAAGTAGGTTTATTACACCTCACTAATGATTTCAAGCTCAAGCTATTATGTCCACATTTGATTCAAAATTTAAAAATCATCGTGGTACAGTGAACAGCAAATTCTTTCTTTTTTTTTTTTTTTTTTGAAGGGAAAAAAAATACAAATGAATAAAAGAGGTTACAGAGAAAAGTCAAAGAAAATGAAACTGAAAATTTAAAGGGAAAAGGAACTAGATGTTAAAAAATGGGACCTTTAGAGACTTGAAACTAAAAAAGGGACTTTTAGGAAAAAAGGACCAAATGAGAGCCCTGGTGTCTGTTATTTTTAGAAATTGCACTTGGGTTTTTACCTAGGATAAATTTTGAACAGGATTTAAGCTAAACTAAATATACATTTAAAAACTGCTGTATTTCTTTAAATTTTAAAACTGAAGTTAGCTTTAATATGTATTAAAATTATCATGACATATATTACGAAGAGCATTTTGAACACCTTGAAAAAATCAGAGTGGATTAAAGACTTTTAAATAATTAACATCATAACATATTTGATAGTAACAGTAACTCTGACAGAAAACAAGTTAATCTACGTAACAGTTGAATCTTAACACTTAATTCTCAAGATAAGAGCAATGGCTTTAGAAAGCTTAAAGGAGAATTGCTTCAATGGAGGAGTTGTGTGTGTGTGGGGGGGGGGGAAACAGGAATTAACCTTAAAATACAACATAAATTGTCCACAGTAGGGCATTCTTCTGTTGATTGGGTAGCACAGTAACACCCAAAATGTATATTAATAGCAACACTTAATTAGATTTCACATTTGGTTGCCAAAATTTATATTTTTACTAATTTTTATTCACATATTATGCTAATACAAGACTCCTGTTTAAATTAAAATAAAACATGCCAGTGCAATTGGTGCTTCTACTAAATCATGCATTTTTGTGCTTAGTCGAGCTCTACGATAATACAGTGAGTTAGGAAAATGCAGTTTTAGGATTATTAAGTAACTGCCTTGTATGAAGCAGAACTCAAAGTACCATTGATCCCTTAAAATTTGTAGCACACCAAGTCTGATTAGCAAATATTTAAGTAAGCCAAATCAAAGCTTTTTTCCTTTTTTTTTGTTACAAAGTAAATTTTTCCTTATTTACCTACTAGAAAATCGCCCATCATGGTATGACAGGTGAAAATTGTTTCTACATTTAAACGAAGCAATTGCCTATTTGCTGATATTTTGATAGTTGAAATTTTAACCTTATTAGTTTAATTTTAACCCATTCAGTAGGTAGCGTTAAGCTGTTGACCACTTTTTTGTTTCTTCATGCTCTTAAAATGAGGGTTGGTGACGTCAGCCTTACTCGAACAGTGAATTAGCTATTATATATCTGAGGATACTACAGCAAACCCCAATACAGCAATAATACAGCAATACCCCCGATTAAACGTTTTTTGGGAATGACAAGAAAAAACTTAATAGGCAGGAAAACATTATACAAGTGTCGGCCAAATTGTCATTAGGTGCTCTAAAATAATCGGAATGGAAGTAGACTCACACAGCAAAAAATGCTTTACAAAATAACAGCAAACTTAAGGATAATAATTTCATATACCATTTGATAGAACCCTTTCAAACACTAATAAGCTTTTTAAGCGTTATTCTTGTGAATAATCTCAGCTTATGAATGTTTTTAAGTCATTTAGTCCTTTCATAGCAGCACTGAACAAGAGTGCAGTTATGAATTAGACTTACATAACTTTACTTTCAGCCTCTAACACATTAATCTATTTTGCTAATACATTTTTATTGGGCTGAATGGAAAGAAATATGGGAAATGGCTTAACCCATGTTTCTGGTTTCAAAAGAAATTTAAAGTGCAATTTCTGTATCTCAGAGCCAGAGTGACGCAAGTCCAAAAATTGTGATTTTCCATTTATTAGTGCATTGTATGTAGAATCCTATTTCGCATCAGCCTATGTGAACGAAATTCTTTTAAAAAATGCTTTTCAATTTTTTATCTGGGTTAAACGAGCACACGTGCCAACTTTTGCATGTTTCAGAAAAGTTTTTGCTCTCTCCCATAAAATTACTGTAATGTGATTTATGTCCTTCTGGCTCTGAGATACAGATTTGTC
This sequence comes from Uloborus diversus, assembly GCF_026930045.1. Taxonomy (NCBI): domain Eukaryota; kingdom Metazoa; phylum Arthropoda; class Arachnida; order Araneae; family Uloboridae; genus Uloborus; species Uloborus diversus. Next base: position 100,075,149 of record NC_072738.1, read on the forward strand.
GTAATTAATTGAGAAAAATTACAATATTATTACGGTAAAAATTTTAAAAGCAGGGATGCCGGGGATATAATAAGATAATATATGGAAAGAAATAACACTATCAGCCTTAAAGAAATTCAGGACCACATGAAAAACTTAAAATGCAGAAAATAATAAATGCAGGAGACGTTATAATGGGGTTCTACTTCAAATTATGAACTTTATCAGAAAAAAAAATAAAAGAATCACGGAGGCGAAATCATTTAAAATAAACTAAAATTAGGTTACTTTATGAAAGTATTCAACAGCTTCAGCCCATTTTCCAGTCAAACTATGGATGAAACCTATTGCAGCAAATGTAGAAGGATTCTGAGGTTTGAGAATTAATGCCCGCTCATGATATTCCAAAGCTTCATCAAATTTTCTAAGTAAAAATTAAAGTTAAATTCAACTTTCATTTTCATAATTAAAATTGTGAAAAAATGAACCAACAGATTTTCCACTTACTTTAATTTTCGGCACACATGTCCAAGGTTATTCAATAATCTTTCCCATTTTTCTGGCATCACAGTTTGCTCTGCACAATTAATTTTCCTTAGTGAATCATTGAAGTAACTTAAAGCAGTATCATAACTGGAAAAAGATTTACATTGCAATAAAATTTATACCATAAAATAATTTCAAGGAATTTATAATACATAACATTAATATTCAATGAATATGAATTAAAGAAATAATTGAATGAGTGATGTTGAATTCTCAAGAACAAGTTTTGAGTGTCCAAAATTGATCTCAATGGTCCTGGTGCTTGAAAGAATTATTTAAGTTGAAATATTGAACAAGGAATAAGAAGGAAAAAAACACTTGTTTTAAATCTATGATTACAATGTTTTGAATGAAAGCAGAATAGATAATCCACTCAAACTAGTGAGGAATCGGCATTTGCCGATCTAGTGAAATATTGAAAGTTGAACAACAAGACTCATTGGCAAAGAAATGTTTGTTACATGTATGCAGAATTAGGTTGCATAGCTCCTGAAGAAACTGTCCGTCCCGCTTAATCGAATACTGTCGGTTCCAAAAAATATTATTCAATTAAGTGGGGTATTTGATTAAGTGAGGAAATTTTCTTTAACTTTTTAAAATGACAACATTCGTCTTAAAAAGTAATAATACTAAAGCAATAGCTATATAAAGAAAATAATTAATGTTATTGGCAAAAAGTTTTTGAAATAAGCTAAGTTAACAACAAAATAGTTTAATAATTAGTAGTATATATTTTATTGAGTACATATGAAAATTATGATAAGTAACTTACAACTTGAGTTATGAAATCTTTGTTTTAGCACCTTTTTTCAGTACATTATTTTTTTTAAAAATTGCATAACAGTGGGTTGCTTGGTCTTTTGGGAATATATTTCTGACTCTCCCTCCCTCTTGTCTGCTGTGTTTTACATTTAATATTTACGAATTTATTATTGTCTAAAATGTGTATATATTTCTTTGAGTAAATTAATTCAATCATCGACTGCGCTATCTTTTTTTTTTTTTGTAATGGCAAAGATAAAAGGAACTATAGAATAGTGGAAACATTTTGATGGAATATGAATGTTGTTTTTCTCGCCCGCTGTGGCCGAAAAATATTACTTTATACTCTAATGTCAATAATTGTTCTTTCTTAATTAATTCTAAAAAAAATTTCAGCAAAAATATTTGCAAAAGATGATCCGTTATTATTCGTTTATCCGGGGAAACTATTCGATTAGGCAGGGATCTTTGACATTGCGTCTATGGGGAAATATTCAGTTCCAGGAGGTCTTATTTATATAAGAGAGACATTTGTTTATCTGTTACCTGATTAAGCGGAGCTGACAGTAATGAAAGTATAGAAACTTCTTGTTGTTAAGATAAGCAATTTTGAACATTTAGGGTAGAGTCACATCATGTTATGCAATTTCCTTTACATTTAGGGATAGCTATATTTTTTATTATGCATGAATCCAACATCTACGGGGAATGTTGTGGATTAGTTGTATGATAGTCGATTCCTTATGTGATCAGAAATAGTTGTCTCAGCTGTAGATGTAGAGGTTCTAGGTGTTTGCTTGTTTTACAGTTTTGATTTTTTTTACTAAACTATAATTTTTTCTTAATCAACGTTGAGTACACATTTTTTTTTTCAATGTTTAGTTGATTTTAAGGACAATTGATGCATGTGATAAAGAATGGAAATCAAGTTGGAAAAGCATGCAGTAGGGGGAAAGGGTGCATTGAGCAAAATATGCAATAAGGGGTGAAACAAGTTTCTTTTTCTTAAGAAAAGGAAGTATAGGGAAGTGAAAGTGTAGGTGCAAAGTGTGTTGTATGCTATTGCAAAAGATCATCTTTAAATTATCAGGCATGATCAATGGGTTCATTGACAAAAATGCCAGCACTGGTAATTGATAAAAAAAAAATTATTTGATTGAAGTTCAAATTATTGATTTTTAATGATGAAAAGAGCTGTTTTATAGTGTTACTTTTGCGGTACTCTTTAATATAAACAAAAATTTTCTTGATTTTTTTTTTTAAATTAAAATTCATAGCTAAAATCTTTGGTTTAACTTCTTAAACTGAAATAATAATAATCTGAAAATCCTAGATTTAATTTTATGCTCAGTAATATTATTATTTTCTTAACCATGTTAGTCATAATGGACAAAAACAAAACATACTCCATGTTTGATGCTTTTACTCTGTCTGTCAGCTTCAGTGCCAGGAAAAAAAAAGTAAAATCAAAAATAATAAAAACTGTTCATTGAATGTTTGAGGTTTCCTCAAAATATTCGTGAAGAAAAATAAACATGAAATGGGAAAAGAATTGCACTTTATATTCTTATCAGAAAAATGTTCAAAGGGCAGAGAATATGGTAAAGAAAATCTTACTACTATAGTCACTTAAATGCAAAATTGTAATTCAAAAATTTATGTAATACATCAAATGTTTTAAATTTTATTTAAACATTCCTATTTTCTATCTCAGTTTTGTTGAATTTAAGCACGAAATTTCTAATTTTTCTTCTCCTAAAATCCAAGTAAATGTAAGAGCACATTTATAAGTAAATCATAGTAGAATCTCATTTGTCCAGACCTTTCTTGTTCTTTTATCCTGTAATGATTTTGTGAGGGAAAAAAAAATTCAGCTTGAACATTATCTCAGTGTAAAGAGCAAAGTATGGAGGTCATACTTGCAAATATATTTTTGATAAATTAAATTTTGCCATCAAGTATTGCTTTCAAAAAAAAAAAAAAAATCTGAATTAATAGGAATTAACAAATGTAAAATAATGACACATTTCTATTTTTCAAAATTGTCCAGATTCAACCAGTAACAATAGCATGTTAAAGCAGAATTAAGGCCGTGAGAAGGAAAGAGATTTAAGTGCCAAATTCAAAATATTTGAGGTAACCTGCACAGCTGGCAGGAGAATCTGATCTATGTTATGAGGCAAGAGATAGTAGGAGAAAGTGGGGTAAAACCGGGAAGTCAGGAGCAACCGGGTACACCCTTCTAGCCCCTGCAAGTGCTGCAATCACGTGGACAAGAGAGGAACTATCTTCCACCTTGATGAAGAAGCAGTGGTCATTAAATCAGAACTCAATAGACTCGCTTCTTTCATTCCTGTGAAGAAAATTCTGTTTGAATGGTTTTTGCTTAAAATTTTTGAACAAAACTAGACTGATTATACTATGTTCCAATTTCAGCAACAGTAAAGGCATGTAGCTCTCTTTGTACAACATTTAATTATCTTCATTATCATTCTAAGTAATTGTCTGTAGCATTCTGTATAGTCATATGACGGCATTTTTTATGAAAGCTGTATGTGCGGGGCAAAACCAGGTATTACCCCCCCCCCCATACACTGAGAGAAAGACGCAGCGGAAGGAGGACATGAGAAAAGGAAAAACCGTCATTTTGACGGGCTCCCCATACAAGCTTCATCTTCAGGCAACATTAGAAGAAAATAAAAATGATGGAAACAAGACTAAAGATGGACGGAATAAAAAAAACCTGAAGTAAAAATAAATGAATCAAAGAAAAGGCAACATTATAAAGATGCCAAAAAGGAACAGACAAATAAAGCGTCCAAGAAAGGAAAAACCGATGGAGCCAATGAGGGATGAGTCCAGTGAAGAAGATGACAATACTGCGTGCATTTACTGTAATGAGCTTTACTCGGACTCCAAGGGTGGTGAGGGATGGATCCAATGCATCCAACATCATCATTGGGCCCATTAAAGCTGCTCTGGGGCCCAAGAGGAAGATAACTATTTTACTTGCGACTGGTGTCAATAGGCTATGTATTACAGCAAAAAATTTAAAGGTAAAGAATTAAATTAACTGACAACTCATCAATATGTGTCCTTTTATACTTATCATTCTAGTATGTTATGACAACAGTTAATATATGTCACAAAATAAAGCTTGAATTTTGTGGAAACGTTTAAAATTTTTATTTTCCTATAGCAATAACATGTCTACAAAGTTTTTCCCCCACTAGTGGGGCAAAACCAGGTAAAATGACTATTTTTATTAAAAAAAAAATAATAAAAATTAAACACTTATGGTTTTGAAATTGTGGTTGCATTAATAGATAAGTAATGCATACTTTAGCAAATTTTGTTCCTTTATGCTAAAAACTGTGATTTCTGAAAGCCTGCAAACCTTAGCGTCCCAGTTTTACCCCACTTTCCCCTACTAATAGATCTGGTAGGTACTGCTAGACAGCATGATTTAGAAAACTTCTCAAACAAAGTCTACCTTAGGATTTGAGCTTAGCACGCGTTTTACTCAAAACGTTAAAAAGTCTACTCACATCCCTTTGCTTCTCACTGTCTCAATTGAAGCTGACAAATATAGATCAGTTTTCATCAACAGCATAGACACATGTAAAATGGTCCTTTTTCAGTAGAGGAGAGAAAATTTACAACTGTTTCTACATGCAGTTGGGTGAGTGGTTTAAAAGTATGATTTTTAACAACACCTGAAGCAAATGATAAAAAACCAACAAGTATAAAAAAAAACCTATATTCTCAACAACACTAAATCAAGTAAAGAACAGAACATGTGTCTTTCAGAGCAAAAAATTGCTTGATAGAAACATACTGTTACAAATTCTGTAAATAGTAATTATGGTAGTAACGTAATCTGTAAATAGTTTCCCGTAATGAATATACAGCCCCTGTACATTCAGCTGAAGTATACGAACCCCCTATTTTTTTTCATTGATAAAATTTGTGAATGAAATCAGATAACGGTCTACGAATTTCGAGAAGGATTTCGAATGTTGTGGAAACTTTTCGATGTTTATAAAAGCGTCCCGCGTGATAAAAAGTTTAGTTTTGATTGAGAATTTGAACTGAGAGTGTATTAGCTCTGTTTATTGCGAGGCATTTTGCTGTGTTGTTTTCGTATTTGGAAGTAAATACGTGTGTAACCGTTGAGTTTACGGTGTTGAGTGATACTTGTTTAATTGCTGATGATTAATTTAGCAGTTGTTGACGCTCTTTCCTGTACATAGTTTAAATAAATTTCCTGTATTTTTAATCAAGAACTGTGTCGTCCTTTCAAGAAAGTTGGAAGCCGCACCAGATCCGTTACAATTGGCGCCTAACGTTGGGCTACTTTAGGACTTTCTTGGAGTAAGTGTGACTTTGGACATTTTTTCATAAAAACCTTTTTGAAATTGGACTTTATTTTTTTATGGTAATTACTCGCGCAATGGATGAACAATTAAAACAACTTCTTGATGCAATCAACTCTGTGAAGAGAGATATGGCGGCTAATCAAGAACAATTAAAAAATGATATGGCGGCTAATCAAGAACAATTAAAAAATGATATGGCGGCTAATCAAGAACAATTGAAAAATGAATTGGCGACTAACCAGGAACAGTTAAATAGTGATTTAACTGCTAAAATTACTACAAGTCAAGATGAAATAAAAAGTGACCTAACGACGATGAAAACCATGATGGAGAATCAACTAACCGCCATGGGAGATAAAATTGATGCTCTGGAAGAAAAATTTGATACTGTGGAAGAGCGCATCGCCAATGTGGAAAATAAGTTGGAAGAAGAAGACAAGAAATTTACTTCATTTAAGGAAGAAATAATTAAGGACATGGAAAGGAGATTGGCGACCGTAGAAAGCAGCTCTGTACAGTTTGGCGCTCCCACATCGGTTGCTCGACTGTCCATTAAACTTGCCACATTCGATGGGAAAACTTCGTGGCAGGTTTACAAAACTCAATTCATGATAGTGGCGGAAGCGAGCGGATGGGACTCTGCTACCAAGGCCTGCCATCTTGCAGCATCCCTGAGAGGTGACGCAGCGGACATTCTTCAGACCCTTCCGGACGGCCAGCGCCTGGATTTCGCCGCCCTCACATCTGCGTTGGAGCTTCGCTTCGGTGAGAAGTGCCAGAAAGATTTAAGCCCACTCCAGTTGAAGTCCCGTTTCCAGAAAACCGGGGAAACCCTGCAAGAGCTAGCCGCGGACGTCGAGAGACTGTCTCATCTTGCTTTTTGCGACTGTCCTGCGGATGTTCGAGACAACCTGGCACTCAACTACTACATTGACGGGGTTCGAGATCTGGAAATCCAGAAAGTTCTACGGATGGCGGATGTCAAAGACCTGAATTCTGCTGTTGTGTATGCGATGAAGTTGGAGGCCGCCCAGCAAGCAACCCGCAAGGATCGCCATTCAATCCGCGGCGTGAAAACTGATGAGTCTGATGCGGTTTCGTCACGCTTTGCTGAACTGGAAAAGCAGATAAAAGAAATTGCAGGAACCCTCAAAAGGATTTCGGCTCCCAAGGACCAAAATGGACAATCACTTAAGTGCTGGAAATGTGGCGGCGAGGGTCACTTACGAAGAAACTGTGAAGCTCGCCAAGAAACCAGAGGGAAGAGCACCTCTCCCTCTTAGGTCCAGGAAAACTAAGCCATGGCAATCTCGCGGGGCGGAGGTTGCCAAATTGGAATGAGCCCCATCTTAAAGTTTTCCAGATTTCATCGACGAGTGGCGGCAGTAACAGACTGTTTGTTTACGCATATGTAAACGGGTTTCCCTGCGAACTGATTATTGACACTGGAGCCAATGTTACAATCATTAGAACAGATGTGGCTCGTCAATTTGGACTCAACATTCTATGGATGCCGCCCTGCATTGCCCTCCAAACTGCGACAGGTGAAAAGATCGAGATTGAAGGTAAAGTGAACTTAAAAATTGTGTTTGGAAATGCCACTTACCATCATATGGCATTTGTTGCTGCTATCACAGACCCCTTCATTCTCGGACTGGACTTTTTAAAGAAGTATGACTTCAACTTCGACTTCAAGACTAATGAGCTGCACTCGATGAGAGAAGACATAGCCGTTTTCCCCGCAGAAAGTGATGTAAAATTTGCTCATCAAATAATAGCCCAAACAGATTTATCGATTCCCTCAAGGTCAGAATCATTAATACCTGGCTCCATTGAAGAAAGCAATAGTTTTCGATTTGGACTCATTGAATACCCTAACCTAAGCAATAACCTAAAAGGAGTGCTGGTAGCATCTGCGCTTGTGGAACTTTCTAAGGATGTAATTCCTGTGAGAGTCGCCAACGTGAGTGAAAGGCCAAGGAAAATCCTGAAAGGTGAAGTGTTAGCAACTTGTACTCTAGTAAACTGCATCATTAGAAGAATCAATTCCCCCGAGACTGTGTCATCTGAGTCCTTGACATCGAAGTTAATTGGGAGTGTGCCATTATCGAAAGATCAAAGAACTGCTGCGGAACAATTGGTGGATGACTTCAAGCATTTGTTTTCATCTACATCGGAGGATGTTGGCCGTACGAATTTAACGCAGCATAGGATTTACACTGGAGAACACCCCCCTATTAAACAGCATCCAAGACGACTACCGTTTGCCAAGAAGGAAGAGGTTGAGACCCTCCTGAAAGAGATGAAGGAGAATGATGTAATCGAACCTTCATCCAGCCCTTGGGCCTCTCCCATCGTCTTGGTCCGAAAGAAAGATGGCTCCACCAGATTTTGTGTCGATTACCGACGACTGAATGAAATCACCAAGAAAGACAGTTACCCTCTTCCTCGGATAGACGACACCTTGGACACTCTTTCCGGACACAAGTGGTTTTCGACCCTGAACTTGAAAAGCGGCTACTGGCAGGTTGAGATACACCCTGATGACCGAGAGAAGACAGCGTTTACAACTGGAAAAGGCTTATGGCAGTTTAAAGTGATGCCCTTCGGCCTCTGCAATGCACCAGCTACGTTTGAGCGTCTTATGGAGACAGTGTTAAGAGGACTTTCCTACGAATCTTGTCTGGTCTATTTAGACGATATCATCATCGTGGGACGCAGTTTCGAAGAACATCTGACAAATCTTAGGAAGGTGCTGCAAAAGCTTAAGGAAGCCAATCTGAAGTTAAGCCCGTCCAAATGTAATTTGTTCCGCCAGGAAGTGAACTACCTTGGTCACATCATCTCTTTCTAAGGTGTACAAACCGATCCAGAAAAGGTATCTGCGATCAAGAGTTGGAGTCGTCCCGAAAACATCCATCAGCTGCGAAGTTTCCTGGGGCTCTGCACGTACTACAGGAAGTTTGTAAAGGGTTTTTCCAACATTGCGCGACCTTTGCATAAGCTGACGGAGAGCAAGCAAAAGTTTGAATGGTCCAAAGAATGCGAAGATGCATTTCTACGACTGAAGGAGGCTTTAACATCAACGCTTATCCTCAGCCTGAAAAATCCTTCATCCTGGACACTGGATGTGAGCAACGAGGGCATCGGAGCTGTTTTATCCCAAGAAATTGACGGCAATGAACATGTCATCGCTTACTGGAGCAAATGCTTATCAAAGTCGGAGCGAAATTACTGCGTCACCAGAAAGGAGTTACTGGCCATAGTGAAAGCTGTAGAACACTTCCATCATTACCTCTACAGCCGAAAATTTCTGCTTCGGACAGATCTTGCCTCGTTAACTTGGCTTTTGAACTTCAAGAATCCAGAAGGCCAGATAGCCAGGTGGATACAGCGGCTCCAGGAATATGACATGGAGATCAAGCACCGAAAAGGGTTGTCTCACGGTAATGTAGACGCCTTATCAAGGAGACCCTGTCCTGAGAACTGCAATTATTGTTCCCGAATCGAGAAACAGTATGGAACGACTAGCCCTAATGCCTATCAGGTGACAGTGACTCCAACATCATCAGAACCTGATCCATGGAGTGACGACCAAGTTCGAAGAGATCAACTTGAAGACCCCGACATAAAACCAATTTTGGAGTTCATGGAGAGTGACAGTCGGCGACCTAGCTGGCAGGACGTTTCCATCTTCAGTCCTGCAACAAAAAGATACTGGGCTTTTTGGAACTCGCTTCATTTACGGAATGGTGTGCTACACCGAAAATGGGAATCTGACGACGGTAAAACATCTAGGTGGCAGTTACTACTTCCCCGATCTAGGATTTCAGATGTTCTGAAAGAAATACATAGTAGTGCGACTGGAGGACTTTCTGGTGTCTTGAAAACCCTCAATAAAGTTCGGGAGCGCTTCTTCTGGAGCAAGGAGAAGGATGACGTGGAGAAGTGGTGCCATTCTTGTGATGCCTGTGCTGCTCGTAAAGAACCGAAGAAGAGAAGCAGAAGGAAGCTACATCTGTACAACATTGGAGCTCCTTTCGAACGAATTGGGATCGACATCCTGGGTCCTCTACCAAGAACTGCTGATGGGAACAAATAGATTCTTGTTTCCATCGACTACTTCACCAAATGACCGGAAGCATATCCCATTCCAGATTAAGAAGCTTCCACAGTAGCAGAGACTCTAATCCAGCATTGGATCTCGAGATATGGAACACCTTTGCAAATCCATTCCGATCAAGGGAGGAATTTCATCTCTGTTGTGTTTAAGGGCCTATGTAAAATTCTAGGAATTGAGAAAACTAGGACAACACCACTACACCCACAATCGGACGGCATGGTGGAGAGATTTAACAGCACAATCCTGAATAATCTCTCGCTTATGGTCTCCAAAAATCAACAGGATTGGGACAAGATTGGGACTGGCCTACCGCAGTGCTGTCCACGAGACTACCGGATATGCCCTATCTCAGATGCTCTTCGGACGAGAGCTTCGGCTACCTTGTGATCTCGTCTTCGGTCGTCCTCCGGATGCGCCTTCATGGCCTGAGGAGTACATCCAGGATCTCCAGGCCAGGTTGGAAGACGTTCATAACTTCGCACGAGAGCGAATCAACATTGTGGCGGAGAAGATGAAGACCCGATACGACACAAGGTCTACTGGACATGAATTCAACAAAGGCGACAAGGTTTGGTTATGGAATCCCATCCGACGGAAAGGTCTTTCACCCAAATTGCAGTCGCATTGGGATGGACCCTACAAAGTCCTTAACCGACTGAATGACGTCGTAGTGAGGATCCAAAAATCACCTAATGCAAAACCTAGGGTTGTACATTATGATCGGTTAGCCCCATACTATGGCCATAGCTCATGAGTATTTACGTAAACAACCATGGTTGATAACATAAAAGTTGTAGATAATTTTTTTGCTTTTAATGTTTTGTAATATTTCTTGTTATTATTGTGTTTCCTATGCATTATTGGTTATTATTTAATGTGTGTATTTGTGAACTTGTGATAGAAGTTTGGCACCCTTTCTGGGGATTGTACTGCTCGGGACGTGCAGTCCTTAGGAAGAGGGCAATGTTAAATTCTGTAAATAGTAATAATTGTAGTAACGTAACCTGTAAATAATTTCCCGTAATGAATATACAGCCCCTGTACATTCAGCTGAAGTATACGAACCCCCTATTTTTTTTCATTGATAAAATTTGTGAATGAAATCAGGTAACGGTCTACGAATTTCGAGAAGGATTTCGAATGTTGTGGAAACTTTTCGATGTTTATAAAAGCGTCCCGCGCGATAAAAAGTTTAGTTTCGATTGAGAATTTGTACTGAGACTGTATTAGCTCTGTTTATTGCGAGGCATTTCGCTGTGTTGTTTTCGTATTTGGAAGTAAATACGTGTGTAACCGTTGAGTTTACGGTGTTGAGTGATACTTGTTTAATTGCTGATGATTAATTTAGCAGTTGTTGACGATCTTTCCTGTACATAGTGTAAATAAATTTCTTGTATTTTTAATCAAGAACTGTGTCGTCCTTTCAAGAAAGTTGGAAGCCGCACCGGATCCGTTACAATACAGTTCACTTAGATAAGTGTTTGTCTAAATGAAGAAGACCCATAAATTAAATTTGTTCAAGGGACAAAGGAAGTATTTGATTAAAAAGTAAGAGAAACATAACATTCGTCACTAGCGTTAACAATATTGTCTGCAGCAAGTAGTCATATCATGTATTACAGAGATGAGAGGGAAAAAAATTAATTTCCCTCTACTGCAACTCATATTATTTTAATACAACTTATTTATTATATTTGAGGCACAAAACAGAAGTAACCACATATTATTTAGTATTCAACATTCTAGACTGTTACCGACCAAGACTAGGGATTATAATACCAAACCAAAAATTCAATACCGGTATTTGGGTTTTTTAAAATGTGATACCAGAATACCGGTATTAATATCGGTATTCGAAAATTTCTCAAAAAATGCTTAAAAACGTATTATATCGTTGCCATGTTTCATAACTTTGTACAAAAATTGTGTTATTTATGCAAACCTATTGTGAACAAATATAAAATGAAGGTACAAATGTCATAATATAAATCAACTATAGTAAAAAACATAATGCATCTATTGAATTGTCTCTACGCCTGGAACTCATTTTCTGTTCAACTTCTATACAGTTGGAAATACTCTTTCCGAATTCGTGCAGGTCAATGGTACTGTTAACAATGCACATTGCACCTTCTCTAATTATCTAGAAATTCTTCATCTTTAAATAATTCGGTCTCTTGTGGGTTATTTTTGGAAAAATCCTTTTGTTTTGTATTGTGCGTATTATTATAATTTTTTAAAGATTTATAGCTAGTTGTAATTTATTTCCAAGAGACAATACTTTTCCAATATTAACATCATTTTGATTGAGCAGGGGAGGTTTGTGTTTGATTTTTATTAATAGCCCATTGGTTTGAAATTTACCATAAATTTGATCTTTGTTAGTTTCTCTTATTTGTTTTTGGGTTCTTTTCAAAATTCTTTACAATTATAATTATGAAGATATTTGACAGTGTGTTTCAAATGATTATGCTTAACCTCTAAGCAAATTTTCAAGGCACTATATAATTTCTGAATACTATCTTGCCAAGTATAAAGTGAGGCATGATAACAAACCAATACTGGTGATAATAAATTACCATTTGTTTTACTAACAAGAAAAAGTTTTTTTTGCCAAATTCAGTACAGTTGAGACAAATATTTAAAGAAAATATCATAAAGTATTACTACAATTGATGGTTGGGATAAATTATTCATAGGACAAATACATTCGAATTACACTCAAAATTAACTTTCACAAAAAGGAAAGTGAGTGATCAGGGAAATAGGAAAAATAAAAATATGGTGCACAAAAATGCGATTTATCTCACCATTTATAATGAAAATATCAGTTTGCATTTTTTCTGCGACTTTTGCTTAGTGATATTCTATTAGTTCGTGTTTTTGAAACCAAATTTTTACATCAATAGATTGATTTTGGTTCTGTATCATGGAAAAAGAAATATACATTTAAAATATAAGTAGTAAATTGAAAATTCTTTAATTTAAACTATTTATTACTTTCAGCTAATACCAAAAATACCCGTATTTTACCTCAAAAAATACCGGAATTACAAAATTGTTTGAAATACAGGTATTCGGTATACCAGTAATGCGATCACTAACTGAGACCAACATTCTAGATGTTAGGGTTCTAGATGTTAGGTTTGCCATATCAAAAGATGAAAGTTTGATACTTATTTCTTTATTTTCAGAGAATTGTCGGAAAAAATCAATATTTTAGCACTTTTAAATGTAGCATTGAAAATCAGTAAAGCATCAGGTACATCAACCTCAAAAGATTTAAATCAGCATGAGCAATCCCTGATTAATTAACAGTATGAATGAAGTAAAAAAAGATTAAAATGCAATGCAAATTTATTGCTCACATTTACTTACTCTTGATTTTGATAAGCTACAACCCCTAATTCATGAAGGACAAAAGGATCTTCAGGAGCAATTGTTTGAGCTTGTGCAAAAAATCTTTCTGCTAGTTTGTTATTATTTGACAGCCCATATTCTAAACCAATGTACAGCAAGGGTAAATGACACCTGCAAAACCATATACTATCATTCAACAATACTTATGATTCATAATGTAAATATATATATATATATATATATATATATATATATATATATATGTATATATATATATATATATATATATATATATATATATATATATATATATATATATATTTGTTTTTTCAAAACATTAACTAATAAAAATAGAGAGAAGAGAGAATTAATGTAAGGTTTCAAACATAAGCACTTATAATTCAGTCACTCATGCTTAGGATAAAAATACATAGTTGGTCATTTGTTTAACCACGCTCTATTTTACAACTTTCTCTATTTAAAAACGGTTTTTTACAACCTCGCACCCTCCACTGTAGATTTAGAAAAATTCTGTTTAAGAATGAGGCATTCCATTTAAGGACAATTTTTTGTGGTCCCTTGAAAGTTGTTAAATAGAGAATCAACTGCAATAACATTGATCTATCTGTGATCCAGTAATGATCTGGTGTCATCATTAGTAAAACCTGCGACATTGCACTGCAAGAAAGTATTATTACATTGATAGAGCACCTCAAGTTTATCGTTATTTTTTTAGAGTAATGGGGTTGTTTCCTTCAGCCAAAAGTACTACTTTTAGTCACTGAAATTGATAGAATAAGCAAAAAAAAAAAACATGAAGCGAGAAAAAACTTTAATCTAAGAAGATTTAATTTTTAATGAATTTTTTTAACTGTCCAATTTTGAAAATAATGCGTGGTCTTTATGACCTCATAAGTGATGTACTTTCGCGCATCTGTCTACCGCATTTCCACGTAATGATAATCAAGAAGCGAATTAAATATTGTGCTCTGTGAATGGCATTTCATCATTTGTGAAGTTATCGGCTGAAGCGTAAACAATGAAAGCTCACTGATTAAAGTAATTTTTCTTTTAATATTAAACTTAGTCAAATTACATAAAAAATGGTCAGGTCGTATGTTTTTAAACATGCTCTTTCAGAAAAAAATACTTAAAAATTTTGGAAACGACCCCATTGTAGCTTGACTGTGTTGATTGGCAAGCCCCTTAACTCCTCTAGAAAATGTTCAAAATGTGCATTTTTCGGAAAGATACAGCAATGAGTTAAGTTTTTTTTAATGCTAGCATGGATTGCCTTACTCCTATACAATAGTATGACTTGACTGAATGCATGGACTGAGTACAAGGCTGGATGGAGCATTTGATTAGGCAGCAGCACCTCTAGGGAGCGGCAAAATTATTCGTTTTTTTTTTTTAATTTCAATGATAATTCCATTTCTTGTGTTTAGATTAATAATATAATAGCACACATCTTCTGATTTGGTAATGCTCTGGTGTTATCATTGATAAAATTTATGGTACTGCACTGCAAGAAAGCATTATATCATTGCTAGAGCATTTCAAGTTCATTATATATTTTTAAAAGGTGATTGTTGCTTGACTCCTTGTAGCTGCAGACCGGCAAGCCTCTTTACTCCGCTAGAAAATGTTCAAAAAGTGTATTTTTGCAGAATGATACAGCAATGAAATAAGTTTTATGTATGATAGAACTGATACACTACTTGACATTGAAAATGCAACACCAAGGAGTGGTCAGAAAGTGATGAAATTTGAAAAAAAGACATGGACAGCAAGGAATAATAAATGATCTTAAAATTTCAAAATAAGAGGCAGAATACAGAGCGAGAATGGCGTCGGCTCAGTAGGATGTAGGATCACCGCGGACAGCGATACATGAAGAAACACATCTAGGCATAGAGTCAATAAGGGTGTGAATGGTGTTCAGAGGGATGGCTCTCCATTCCCTTTCAATCATTTGCCACAGTCGTCTTCTGAACGAGGCAGTGACAGAGTCTGTAAACGGCATCCAATCACATCTCACACATGTTCGATTGGTAACAGGTCAGGAGAGTATGGTGCCCAGGGAAACATCTGTGTGCCTTGGAGAGCATGTTGGCAGAAGCAAGCACTGTGTGGTAGGGCGTTATCCTGCTGAAAAATTGCATTAGGTATCCCTTGAAGGTAAGGGATTGCCACCGGCCGCAGCACATTATCCAAATATCGTTGGGCGTCATAGTGCCCTGAATATGAACTAAAGGTGATATGGAATTTTACGCAATTGCGCCCCAAACCATTATGCCACGTTGTCGTGCGGTGGGACGTTCCAGTTTGTGCCAGATTAGATCTGTCTCCACGTTGATGCCACACAGGCATGCCGCGACTATCACTGGATAAACAAAAGCGGGATTCATCTGAGAACGCGAAATTTCGCCGTTCTGTCATCCATGTCGCTCTAGTCTGGCACCATACTAAACATTGCTGTCCATGTTGTGGGGTCAATGGCAGTCTTCTTAGCAGACGCCGTGATTGCAGACAACGTGCAACCAAACGACGGGAAATGGTTCTGGTTGACACGGGAACATTCAGGGTATCTTGCACCTGCTGCAGAATCGAGGAACAAGTGACTTGTGGGTCTGCTACAGCTTGTCGGTGGATGCGTCGATTCATGCATTCTGACGTCACTCTGGCTGCCCCTGCACCCCTCAATCTTGCCACATTTCGTTGTTCCAACCATCTTCGGCACAGCCGATGCACCATGCTCGCATCCTTGTGGGTACCAGCTGCGATTTGACGTACGGTCCAACCTCCCTTTCTCAGTCCAATCACCATACCCCTTGTAAATTCCTCTATCTGCTGGAAGTGCCTTCGTTGACGGCGGCCTGGCATTCTCTCGTGTTACACGTATCTTCCAAGACAAAAACAAAATTTCTTCAATAATTCTCCAGTCAGAAATAACGACACAAATATTGCCCATTCTGCAAGTTTCTTCCCTTATATCACTTCACGTGCTTTGGAGAGCTGCGTATTTCACATCATTTACATATCTCAGTGATGTACGTCTACTCTAAAATTTGCATAAATTTCTGAACACTCCTTCTTGGTGTTGTATTTTCAATGTCGAGCAGAGTATATTGCCTTACCCCTGTAGAATAGGGTGGAGTAAAAAAAATGAATTTTGGATTTTCGGAAACAGGTACCTTTCAATTACTGTGTTTGAGGCTTGGTAACAAATATGTGAAATATTTCATGTTTACGAGCTCATCTTGAATCAGCGCAGTTGACTTAAAATTTGGAAATTTTTTATTAGATTTTTCAAATTTTTTTTTCAAAGATTAGAAATGAAAAAAAAAAAAAAAGATGACGGGTGGTTATTGAATGGCAGAACAAGGCCTAAAATATAAAAAGAATTTTTTAAAACCATTTTAGATTATGATTAAAATGAAAAAACAACGTAAATAAAGCACAAAAATTGGAGAAGATACAGCAACTCTCTCGCAACTTTTGGTTGTGTTGGTGAGCTTTCTGCACTGATGAAGAGGCTCCATTGTAGCCTTGAAATAGCTATATGCTGTATCTTCTCCAATATTTGTGCTTTATTTACGTTGTTTTTTCATTTTAATCATATTGTAGCACAAAGCTTATATGATAATTTTTGAAAATTTCTGATATTTTCACTATTTTTATAATTTAGTATTTCATTTCAATACTTACTTAAATTGCATTCAAAATGTTTTGCTAATCATTTTGTTATTACCTCACAGCATGCAACTCTTTGGCAGCTCATGTGGAACTACCCAGGACTCCCCACGAGGAGATGGTTGCACTTTGAGTCCCACCTGTGCCCTTTCTTCCTCCCAACCAATGAGAGCACATATTTACATTTCTTAAATTAGTCTTCAAAAGAAAATGTTTCTCTGTGTTGTAGATTGGCTTGATATTTCTATCAAACAGCCTTGTTTTTACTAAGCTTAATCTTTTCTTGTGGGCACAAAACAATTTGGAAGAGGCAGTGACCTTTTTGACATCTCATTCAACCGTTTAAGTGAGAGATGAAAGCTTAAAAAGGGTGCATTCGGAAATCATATTTAAATTCTCAGCTTCCAGTAATCTCTGTAAATCCTACGTTGTTGAATGACGTGTAAAAGGTGGCGCTATAGCTTTCACAACATGCCAAGAAATCATATCAATGTATTCTAATGCTTCAAAATCAATTTTCAGGATCTGAAATATTCTCACTTGTTTGCAGGTTTGTTTTCTAGAGCGAACATTGATAATATGACTGAAAGCCAGTTTCTTCATGTGATCTCTCTGAGCAACTAACATGGATCACAGCATGTTTTCAGGATGAGCACAGTATACATTGTTTTGGATGAGTTTGAATCCAATTTTCTGATTTTCTCCAGAGAGATAAATGCAACTCTTTATTGTCTCTTACAAGTTCGTAGCTCTATTAGTAACTTTTGGATTGCACTTAATCCTGGACCGGCCATCAGGAGTATATTTTTTTACAATGAAATTAGTGGTCTCTTTTAAAGTTTCAGTTGGAATAGAAGCAGCTACATACAGTCTTCAGATTCTGTTTGCTGTAGTCAACCATCCGGCATGGGAAAACATTCTTGGACTTCTGTTTTCTAATTCTTGGGACGTTTTCCTAGTTGAAACTGCCTTGCACATTATCATAAAGACTCATACTCAAATCATTTTTATTGCCACGATTGATCTGATTAATGACAAAATCTATGGGCTCAAACTGAACAGATTTCAAAGTATATGACATGCTGTTAAGCTTCGACCAACAGGACCAGCAAATCATTTCAGTCCACCAGTAGATCCATCTAGCTTTTCTACAAATGCCGCACAGGAAGTTCATTTGAATGCAATTGGCAAAAAAAAAAAAAAAAAACACTGCAGAGGGCTCCCAAGTTTTTCTTCCAGTTTCCTAATTACACCTTTATATTTTCCTGTGTTTGTATTGCATCCCTCGAAACCAATGCAAACAATTTTAGTCACTGTGAGGTTGTTTTCTAAAAAGTACGCTAATCGCGATTTAGGCCCATTGATTAAAGAAATGTGGTCTTTTTTAATAGTTGTTTTGTGCATTTTGCCATCTTCTGTCTTGCTTAAATGCAGGATGTCATCAAGTCTTCCATCAATGTATAGGGTTTGTGTACTAAAGGACTTCACACTTGTCTGCTTGTTGACAACTCCATGTCGGTCTAATATGTTGAAAATACCTGACATTTCGAGATACTTGGTTGACTTTGGGCATAATGCGCAGACTGAAACCATAATCTAAAATAGTTTTTTAAAAAATCTTGGTATATTTTAGGCCTTATTCTGCCATTTAATAACCATCCGTCATTTTTTTTCATTTCTAATACTTAATTTTTTTTTAATGTAAAAAAAAAATCAGAAATTTATAAATTTTAAGTCAAATGCACAGGTTAAAGATGAGGTAGTAAAAATGAAATATTTTACAGATTTGTTGCTAAACCTCATACACAGTAATTGAAAGGTACCCGTTTCCAAAAATCAAAAATTCATTTTTTTTACTCCACCCTACTGTACAATGGTATAACTTGATTGAGTGGATGAATTGTGTACAGGGCTAGATGGAGCTGTTGACTGGGCAGCAGCACCTCAAGGGAGCGGTGAAAAGAATAACATATTATTTATTTTTTACTTCAATAATATTAAAAATAAAATTAAAACGTATTTTTTAATTTCAATTTAAAACATTTTCCGGAAGACCAAAAGTTCCTGAGGAAGGTCTTGTCTCCCTCCCTCCCCCATATAACAGGAGAAGATCCAGCAACAATTGAGTAGGTCATTACTGAATACTGTGCATTAAATAGAGCAGACATTGCACTTTTTGCAGCTGGTAATCAGAAAGACATGCTTCACTCTTCTGAGAAAAATCCTTAGGAAAATAACAGTACATACATAACTAGTGAACAACTAACTTGAAACAGACAGTGAAGAAAGGAAATAAAAGAAAAGTACAAAAATTGGATAAATGGCAGATTTATAGAATATTTTCACTTCTGCAATTATTTAGCTGTTGAACAAACTGCTGTAGAAATTGCTTCTAAAATTAACTTTGATGCACATCAGAATAAATCTTTACATCTAAAATCGACATATGTAATGCAAAATGTGTCTAACAGTACAAATTTTGAATACTAACACATTTTTCAGTTTCTTCTTTATAAGACTGTTCAGATCTAATCTTCACATATGTACATACTATATGATTGAAAAAATTATAACAAAGCACAATAACAATAAGATGCAAACATGTGTTTTAGGGTTACAAGAAATCCCCTTTTCCATCCAAAAGTTGAGTTTATGGATGAAAAGATATCTGCCAAACCTAATTCTTGTTTTTATTTGCAATTTTAATGCTGTTGTAAAATTTTCAGCTTGTTAAAACATATTACAGTAAAATATCCTTTACACGTCTTTTACACTAAACAAGTCGATTTCGTAAAGCCTCGATTCATTCCTTTTCCTTTTAAAGCAAAACTGCATTATTTTATTCATTGCAGATTATCATGTATACTTAGTTTCCCCCGTCATAAAATTTGAAAAGTTTCAGCTTGACTATCTTTCTTGGTTTGTTGTAGTGTATAAAATCTCTATGAGATGGTCACAATATCACTACCCTCCTTTAAAGATCTAATAAATAGTATCAATAAGTTTAAAGCTTATTTTGTTTCTTAAAGCAAGTGAACAAATATTTCATGAACTCAATTCAATTCATAATGCAATAAACAATGCTCAAAAGCAATCAGCAAGTCAGATGAAAATAAAAGCTTTTGTTAGCTAAATGTATGTACATATATAAGCGTATAATATAATTACATTGATATTGGAAAATAAGTATTTGGGATATAGAGTAAAGGTATGATTTATTTTACTTTTATAACTATTTTGGTAAAAAAATCAGTTATTGCCTTTACTATAGAACTATAATAGAGTAATTTTTACAAGTTGCATAAAAAGCATAATAAGAATCTTTAAACTGTTATATTTGAAAGAAATTGTATTACTAGGGTTAAACTTGTAAAAATGAAACTAAAGTTTCGATTATATGTTGTTCCATCCAGTCTCTTGAACGACACATAAATGATGCTTTACTGTATTTGATACCACACAATAACACATGCATTAAAATATGGGATTTGAAACAGGTTTACTTGTGAAACAAATAATATGAACTGTGAAATGATTTCAATTTGAATTATTTGGCATGGTATGATTAAAGCTCCTAATATGCAATAAGAAATAACAGATAAAGACTCATTACCCTTTCATAAGTTGAGATGCTCTGCAATAAGCAGCCATAGCTTGATCATGCTCATTTTCTACTGCAAATGAATGACCATACATTATCCAAGCCGGACCAAAAATTCTGTCCAATGCAGTAGCTTTGCTGTAAATCAGACAAGAAAATAATTGAACTTAAAAACAACAATTTGAAATAAAAATTTAACAATTGTATAAAATAAATTAAGCAAATAATGGAATAGTCTGTATATATCTAGTATATATATTTAAAAGGCGTATGTAAAATATTTAGACAGACAGAGCAGTACAAAGGGAAGGAGCACTAACATACATTCTTTTTTCAGACTCATTATTCACATTCAATAATAATGAATACAAAAAAAAAAAAAGATTATTATGAAGCAGTTTAAAAACAGTATCGAGATAACAAATAAAAAAAGGGGGGGGGAGCAATTTTTTTTCCTTTCTTTAAGATTGAATTACTTAATATATGTCTGATTTAAAGTGCATAAATAATTATTGTAATGCCTTAAGAGCTAAAAATAAATATATGGTATTACAAATAAAGCATCACAGTGTTAAACCCCATTTAAAGTACAAACCATTAAAGATAAGACACTATTGTTAGGTTCCATTTAAAGTTACCATCAGTTAATATTTTATTTTAGATAGAACTAGTACAATCAAAGTTCTTGATTTCTTGTAGAGCAACGTTTCAGGTACCAAAATACAATATCTACCAGTAATAATTCTTTTTCTTTCTTAATTATGAAGTTCTGATCTAAAAATTCTTCATTTGTTTTAGTTTGTTGTCAGTACATGCATGATCTCAGCACTAATTCAACTTTTCTTTTCTTTCATGGATATTTATCATAAGTGCACCTTTTTAAAAATTATATCAGCTCAAATAAAATCATAATTAATTTCACATTCATTAAAATTTCGATTAATTTTATCACACTGTAATTAACATCAAAAGAATGATTTTCAACATTTTAAACCAACAAAACAAAGGACTCCTAATTCAACAAAAAAAAATTTAGCTGGAATAATTGCATACCTGTCAACATCTACTGGAAAAAATCCAGTAGATGATTAAAAAATCCAGTAGATAATTACGTCAGATTTTTCATTCTTATTTAGGGAAGAATAGGGATCTTTCATTACCCTTCTAAGCACAACCAAATGTTTTTTACATTATATAAATAGCCAAAAGAAATGATCAAAATTCAGAAATCTCCCGGAAAAACCAGTATAGTTGGCAGGTATTTAATTGTATATCAGGTTGATTGATTTAATAATATTAAATATGAAAAGCCCTTCAGATATCTATAGTTTTTGAACATTAATAAAGAACCACACAATTTTTTGCATCAATGAAGGATTTCATTGTAACCCTGAAACACATTTACGTAACTTTTTTGTAGAAGATTGATGTGCCAACCTCTACAAGAAGTCTAGGAGCCAACTTCTACAGCCAGCTGATGAGAGAAAACCTGAATTTGAACATGGGTAAATCAGTAATACGCGTGTACGGCTTCTTGGAGAGTGTTGTATTTATGCAGTTTACATACGAGTTTTATCAGGCTGTTTTATCTATTTTAGAGTTCATACAATTACCTTTAAATTTTTTGTTACCTGTATCTTATAATAAGAATTGTTTTTATTAAATGTTTAAATTTTATTCACTGTTTTCGAGTTAGATGTCTCCTCCTCCGTTGTTTTTAGACAAAGTTGACACTTCCTGGTTAGAATACATGTCATTCATTTTTATTTTGATATCAATTCTTTCTAATTTTTACTTTCTTCTATATCTAATATATAGAAGAAAGTATTGGATTCGTGTAAATTTTCGAATTTCGAATTTTGACGGATTCGAACGTTTTGAGGTGTGCTGAGTCCATTTCGACCATTTTTGGAAAATGTCTGTCTGTCTGTGTGTGTGTGTGTGTATGTGTGTGTATGTATGTATGTATGTGTGTGTGTATGTATGTGTGTCACGTCTGTGTGTGACCAGTTTTTTGTGGCCGCTCTACAACAAAAACTACCGCATGAAATCGAACGAAATTTAGTACACATATGTGCCCCTAGGTGAACTTGTGCCCATTAGTTTTTGGCGCGAATTCCTCCAAGGGGGGTGGAGCAATGGGACGTTTTTCGAGTTACGCGTGCTCAGGAAGTAACTGGCGGAATCAAACAAAATTTGGTCCATATGTTGGTATTAACAGGAACAGGTGCTGATTCAATTTTGGTGTCAATAACTCAAACGGGGGTTGAGCTATAGAACGTTTTTTGTCGTCAATTGTGACTGCTGTATCTCAAGAAATAATGAACGGAATGAAAGAAAAATTTATCGGCAAGTAACCCTTAGTGGGTATAAGAACTGATTTTATTTTTGTGTCAACAGCTAAAAAGGGGGTAGTGCAATCACCCGTTCTTTTTTTCCATTTTGAGTACCCTATCTCAAGAAGTAATGCTACGTTCTGGTTGAAATTTGGAATATATGTGAATCCATATGTAAACCGGCTTTGGTTCGATTTTGACGCCGATCGCTCCAAGAGGTGTTGATTATTTTTTTTGCGAATAAAAATATTTTTATTAATGCAACAATAAGAAAGATAAATCGTAATACATTGTCGTCTGCGTATTTCTCGTGATTTTAATTGTATGGAAATGATAGGAAATATTATCTCAATGATTTAAAATTTTTAACTGTTGCCATCTTATGTTTGTTAATAAATAAAATATTTGTAATTAATTCAAGTTAAGCTTTTAAAGTAACTTTCAATTTTCGCTCTTTGTTTTGTTTTTACAATAATTCAGACATTGGGATGGTCGTCAAGTTTTTGCATGTCTAATTTTGTTTTTGTTAGGAATATTGCTTCCTCGTCAAGCATGGGGAGGGATCAGAAAAAGGAAAAATATAGAAGAAAGTTTCGTGATGGCCACAACATACTAGTTAAACTTGGCTTTAAACAAGGCTCCTAAAGTAGATAAAATTATCTAACTTACTACATTACCTTAAATATCTTCTTGCAGCATCCGTTTTAGTTATTAGCAAATAATAGCAGCCAACAGCATACCAAGCAATCTGCAAATATATACACACACACACATAAAGAATTTTAATACAAAATATAAATCAAAGGAAAAAATGCATTTTGTCAATAAGGTCTTTGATGGAATCAATGCATACAAGTTAACATTTAGGATATCAAATGAGACAATTATCAGTCTTCCCCTCTGACTTTGAGAAATTAAAGTGCATGAAGCAACATTTTTGGTATAATTCAGGGATTCTTAAAGTGGGTGCCACTGGGAGAGGCAAGGGATGCTGCGAAGTGTCCATTGGTTTCAATTCAGTATATAATAGAGTTAGACAAGAGAGCAATGAAAAAATTCTAATTTTTCAAAGGGTGCCGCAAATCAGAGAAGGTTTATAATAACTTCTTGAATATTATTGTAACAATTAGCATTGCAACTCTGTTGTAAAACTATTTCTATTTTTCAAAGTTTTGCAATCTCTATTTCTTGGGATAAACTCTGAACTTTTCATAACTTATGAAACAAAGAATTAAAGAAGGTAAGATCATGAAACTAGCTTTTAAAAAAATTATGATTTTTAGAGAAATTTTAACCTTTTAAGTGATCTAGTACAGTCCTTTAGTCAAACAAAAATTGATTGCCAGAGAGAAAGAGGGCCTAGATTTCTTTCTGTCAGTATTAAAGATGCAACAGCAATGATAAAACATCAATGTTCAAAATTTTAAAAAATTGATGGTATTTATACATTAACCTAAGAAATTGATGTTCTGAAACATCAAACTTTTTAATATATTGTCGCCTCAGAGCAAGAGTAAGACATCTAATCTCAGGAATAACAGTAATATCCTACTGTTGCTTTGAGGCGATGCTATACTCCTGTAAAAAACTCTAATACTTGTTTCAATGTTAAAAATGAATTTGTAGAATGTATTTATCCGTACATTGTCAAAATTTAAAGGCTGTGTACTGCGAGACCAAGTACATGAGCTCAAAAAATGTATGTTGTCAATAAACAAATCTTAACTTAAAAAAAAAAAAGAAACATTGAAACATTTAAGAAGGTTTTGTTCAAGATTCTGCAAGCTTATGATAAAAAATGAACAAAAACACAGTTTTCATAACATTAATACTTACAGCACTTTCAGGATATAAGTCCACAAGTTTATGCGCTAAGTAGAAAAGAGCTATAAGACGAAGAAAAACACATGAGATATTTAATTAGCTCCAAACATTTAAAATGAAATTTTTCATGCAAATGAGGGTTGAATATATTTAGCAAGGTTATGTAATTAAGAATTTAATAGCATACAGTATTTAGAAAATTAAAAAACAAAAAGTGAATTTAGAAGCATAAATTACTAAAAATAACTATTATTTACAATATGTAATCTTTCTAATAGTTGCTTAAAAAGTTTTCTGAGATTCCTAACATATTTTTAGTTTTTCTAAAGCAAAAACAGGGCCGTTCGAAGAGCTGACAGCGCCCGGAGCGAAACTTTCCTGGCATGTTAAAGTTTGAATATTTGATAGTTAAAATTCTGAAACAAGTCAGCTTATTTTTAATTACTCTACATTCGCATCTGCAAGTCTTTTTGCAGCACTTTTTCATTACTATTTGTTTAAAACTATAAATTCATGAACTTTTTATCTTTTAAAAGACAAGTTGATAAAGTGGACTATATTTTTGAAACTTTCTGATGTAATTAAATTTTGCAGCAAAAAATATACATAAAAACTAAGATGCTACATGGCATTTTATTTAAGCTAAGAGTTCAATTTTAAGCATAACAAGAATTTAAGATGAAGGATTGTGAAACTCTTTAATGCTGTAGAGGGAAAAAATAAAAGGAAACCTCAAAGCAAACTACAATAAAACAACAAGTAGTTGTGTGATGTTTTCAGCACGGCTTGAATTCGACAAGATTTATATTTTTGGATCCACTTTCTCTCCCCCCCCCCCTCTTTCTAAAGTATCTTTTGGTTGTCTTGGAAGTTTCTGTTTTGAGGTCATTTTGTGAGCTAAGTATGATTGTAATCTTTAAAATTTTCTCAGCTACGTAAATTGAACTAACTACAGTCGGACCTCGATACAAGGTCACCCCTCAAGACTTCACGAAACTGATCTTATAAACGGGTTGACCTTATAACCGATTCATATATATTCATTCATAAATAAACATATAATTCATTAATTCTTTTCAAAATTCAATGCGTTCAAAACTATCAGTTAATTAGGTTATTATAGTTAAATTGATTTTGAACCAATTTAAATTTTTGGAATCAATAAGAAATTTTGAAATGATTTTTTAAAACTTTCATTTAGAGTAAAGCTGCATTCAAATATCCCCAAGCAAACAACTGATGTGCAACTTACCTTACTTAAAATTATGATTAATACAGGACTAATGTGTTTTTTCTTTAATTTAAGCACAATGGTTTCTAATTATTTTCTGAAAATTTCTTCAGCTTCTCATGACTGGTAAAACAGTGCAATATATACACGCTGAGTGCCTGCATTACTGCTTCGTATTTTAGTATCACTGTCGTAATGCTCATTTGCTACTGCATTCTGTGCACTACATGCTACGTTAATAGAAAAAACGACTTTTCACTTTCTAAGGATCGTATATTACGGTGAATTCTTGGAAGTGAATCTGTTAAGCACTGAAATCATTCAAAGAAATCTGACAAAAGCGACCTTATAAGCGATTAATGTATTGTGACCTGACCATATATCCGATAATACATGACAAAGAATTCCTATTCAGTGAGCCGAGACTTTAGAAAAGTGACCTTATATGCGGGGTGACCTTATAAGCGGATGACCCTACATTGAGGTCTGACTGTATCTAGCTATTCAAAGCACTTTTTTCTCTCCCCCCCCCTACAAAAAAAAAAAAGAAACTATTCTTTAAACATTTTTGCAGTTACACAGAAAAGCATTTCTATCTTCAACAAATTTTGGAAAACACATAATAGAATTGAAAGCAAAAAATGATATTTGCACATCAATAAGGAAATACATTAAAGGAAATAAATAAATAAATAAAATGGCAGGGCTGCCACCGAGTTTCACTTCTAAAAATAGTTGCTTTAGTAGACTGTAGCGGGAAAAAAAGTCTTCAAAATAGACGCCAGATGCAGAAAATATTTTTTTTTTCAAACAACACTTATGGCCTAATAATACAATGATGCTTCGATAAATAATTATCTTTGCTGGGTAGTATGTAAACCAGACTACTCAAAGCAGGGGGCTACACCTATACACGGTGCAAATTTCCAAAAATTTTCTATTCATAAATCTTGAAAAAAAAAATTTTTTTAAAGCACATTTAATTCAACCCTTTTAAATTAACACTAAAGAAACAAGTCATGATACATTCTGGTTTGATTTCATTGACTGTTATTTAAAAACAGTAGTAAAATATCAGCTGCATAAGAAGCACTAGAAACGTTTGATCTGTGATATTTCTGATAGCGTGAGTACAGCTTGTTTTTTTCAAAATGGGGATAAACAATATCTCTCAGAGAGAGAAAAAAAAGAGTTTTTATGTCGCTCAGTCAGTTATTAACAGCTGGCGATAAAATAGTCATTTATGTCTGTATTTAGGCTGAAATAGTCACCTTTGCCTCATAATAGTCGTTTTTATAGTCACCAGTGGCAGCCCTAAATGAAGATGCTAAATAACATTCAAAAATGTATACCAACCATTTGATTTATCCAGCTGCATTAGACATGATATATGAATAGGTAGACAATTGAGATGAAAAGGATCTTTGTTGAGAATGCTAAGAAAAAAGGAAACTTGAACATACAATTTATTTAAAAAAAAAAGCATATTTATATGTAGCAGTGGTGTAGTTAATTGCAACTGGTCTGCTTCAGGAGTCACTTATTCCGGAGTGACACCTGGACAAAAAAAAAGGGCACACAAAATAATAAAAGTTCCATGGAAGTGTAACAATAGCTAAAAATTGAGTAGTTTCTTCTATTATATTTTTATTTGCAATTTATAACTTAGCAAGGTTTTTCTTTCAAAAAATATATTCGAAGGGCAGCTCTTCAGATTTCCCAATAGCAAAAATAAGTAAACAGAAAAAATCTGAATTTTACTCTTATGTTCTGCATGCAGTAAAATCTGAAATGGGGATGCTTTAAGTGTTCAAACAAATCCAGAACATATTTTCAAGGAGAGGGAGTACTCAAAACTCTAAAAATTTCAGTCAAGTTTTTTTTTTTAATTTTTATTCAATGTAATACTTCAAATCAAAATCTATGAATTCTCAAAGAAAAGTCAAGTGTCATTCAAACAGACATCAACATTCTTCATTAGTTGATAGTTGCTTATTTTCCACTTATTTAGTTAGTTCCTTTAAATATGTTTATGATTCTTTAAGGCATTGCACATGGGCGCCCATATGCAAAATTGTAAGGGGGAGCCAGATATTTTAACCATGGTTTAGCAGGATATTTTCCCCATGGAGGCAGATTTCAGGACAGATTAGAGTCATTAAAATTGGACATTTTAAATTACTTATTCATTAATGGCTGGAGAAGAAATATTTTTATATTTTTGCAAAGAAAAAAGTACTAAAAGCAAGGAAGTTCTAATTTTTAAGGGGGACTCCAGCCCCCCCTTACCCCCTATATGGGCGCCCTTGGCATTGCAATGCATGCAGGGAACAGCTAGTTTAGAATAAAACATTAAGGGTTAAGATACAGTTAGATTCAACTATTATGTTACGATGACTTGAACGAGATAGATGGAAAAAAAAAGCAGAATTAATTCAAACATCAATACATGCAAGATAAATTGACAGTACAGAATTTCCAGTAATTTTATCTATTTTAACAGCAGTCAGAATAAGTATAACTTACGATGACGTAATCTTGAAACATTGTTCATAATCACAGTTATAAAAACACCTTTCAGCTAGTGCATTGCCAACATCAAGGTTTCCAGATAAAGATGCTATTTCTGGAGGAATTACTAAGTCCCCAGGCTTGTCATACTAAAAATAATTTTAGAATGAGTCCTAATAATCTACAATTGAATTCAAAAAAGATAGTGACATATTAAAAAGGAAATAAACATAAATAAATACAGTATTAGCACACAAAAAAAGTTGCAGTTTAAATTATAGGAGAAAATTATGCTAACAAAAATAATTTGAAGAAACAAATTGGTGTACCAGCCTTATAAAGATAATAATAATAATAATTTCTCACAAAGATCATGAAGTATGTTTCAAACATAATGTAGCATAAAAGATCCTATGTCATATGTTGCAACACCATATGTAATTTGCAATCCTGAAAATCAATGCTAAGTCTGTCACCCAAGTTTTAGCATCATGAATATACCACTCCTTCGATGTTATTATAATCAATGTTCATTGTATTTGCACCACACACATAAATAACTGTTTAGTTTTAATGGTGTAGATTCTAAAACACATTTATTAGTTTGAAAAGTAGCAATTTCTGCTGAATAGAACAAAGCATCCATATTTTAAACATTTTATCTGCTGATATTAATGCAATTTTGTTGTTCTTTAACAAATTCACTGGTCAAAAACTTGGTTTGAAATTTAATACAAAACAATGTGAGCTTGAAGTAATTTTATTTTGCAATGATCAAAAAAGAGAAATATGAAATTTACAATTAAGTGTTATTTGTAAACAAACACTTTGGAGATTTTAACGTATTTCATTATTAGTTGGTAGACTTCAAGTTAAATAAAACAATGAGGTTGAAGAGGCAATTTTATCAATTCATTTGATAAAAGTAACTAATTTTTTCACTGAAAGATTGTCAGCTCAGTGATATAGATAAGGCTTTAGTTAATGCATCCCATGCGACATGTTAAATTTTAACTCATAGATGATTTGAGATAACTTTGGTTTTAATGTTGATACATTATCTTAAAGGATTAAATCCTTAGCACTTTTGGGTGCATCAATGTTTTTGAAATCAGTTTCTGCATAATAATGAATTACTATGAGTACGAAAACGCTTAACCCTAGAACACTAGCGTGTTTAAATAGGCTGTTATTACTAGAAATATGCAAAATTTACGTGTTCTTACAAAATGTATTTTATTTACTAATGTTTGTAAAAAAAGCTAACAATTATACAAACAGCTCAAAAAATATTAAAAAATGCATAAAATGTATAGTATTAAGAAATATTATGAAAATGACAAATTGCATTGTGGATATATTATAAACCAACACTAGTTATACATAGTATAAGCTTAAAGATGCTAAAAGAATAAGAAAAAAGAAAAGGTGTATAAAAGATAAAGGAAAAATAATAAAACGTCTAATTAATGCAGATAAATTGTCTAAATGCAACTTGGAAAAAATTTCTTTTGGTGCTGCCCACAAATTGTCTTGCCACACATGCAGTAATTAGTTGTCATCCTCTTTTTTTTTTTATAGTTGCAAAAGCTGCAGTCAGGTTCTTCGTCCTTGCTGATTCTGTGCAATTTCTGTATTCTGTATATCTTGTTCTAAACCTTGATAGATTTTGGGTGCTCAGACGTTGATGTTGCTAATTTTCACATAGCTGCTGCTGAAGCTTTAGCATAAACTGCAATCTTGACGATGGAGATTGCTGATTCATACTGATACAAAAACGAAATGAAAATGCTGCGAATAATGTTATAAAATTTTTAATAACTATAAAATAGACGTTATCACTAGCGATACGTTAAATATAGGTGTAAAATACTGCACATGTATTACTAGAGACACGTAAAATTTACGTGTGACCTCTAGAACAACAAGCGTGTGGACTAAACAATAGACGATAAAGCTAAGCCACGTGGCAGGCAGCTAACTAAGTCATCACTCGAAGCACTTCTACTTGGACGAGTTCATTGATGAAAAAAAAGGGGAGAAAGCAGCCAATATAGAAGGCTTGTATGTAAATTTTACGTACACTAGTGTTCCAGGGTTAACACACGTGAAATCGATTAACACAAAATAACATAGCGGATCGAACAGTATACTACTAAATTTCACAATTTAATTTCACACAAATCTTTTTACATGAAAAATTTTTCAGTCCTTACAGGATGGAGTTTAACATTTCTCACTGTGAATTAAAACATTGATTTTGGAGCAACTTTTGATAACACATAAAAGATTTTCCTTTTCTGGACACTTTTTTCAATGTTTTTCTTTATGCTTCATAATAATGATGATATTTCTAATAAAAAATTTCCTAAAGGGCTTCTCTCAAAACATACAAATTATATTCAAAACATTATTTCATTGGCAAGGAGTCAACAAGGTGTCTAAACATGTGTTCCATAAGTCAAATAAGAAATAAAGGCAACAAACATTTACAAAGGAAAAAGTACATATTTTAGTAATTTCAAAGTTAAAAATTTAAAACAATAATAATCCTGAGCAAAATGTAAATACAATGCTAAAATGACTTAAATTAATATGAGTTCAAAAAATATACTCACTTTTTTTAACTGTGTTTCATATAAAAATTTCACAATATTAGGTTCATCTTCAGGACACTGAGTTTCGAATGGCAATGATTTCATTAAATTTAATTCTGTAAAAATGAAAATACAAATTAGAATAGCAACAAAAATGAAGCATAGAGTAAAAACAAAAGACAGCAATTAGAAACTTAAATAAAATACAAAATTTTAAAACTTAGTAATTTACTAGGCTTATCAATATAATTGTTATATTATTAACATTGCAAAATCTTTATAACGAGAGTTGTTCCATCAAGAGATGGCAGATCAACTCAAACTGGAAAATAAAGACATCATTTTCTCAAGAAGGAACAAGAGAGCACCAAAAATAAGTAATGCAAATTCAATCCTTTCCATTATCTTCACTAAAACACTGAAATAAATTCTCTCAGCTGGTGTCAACTTTTACATCAGATGCACCAATGTATTTTAGTCAAGACTACAATATAAATAAAAAAAACAACAATTAGAATTTCTCAGTGGAAAAGTCATAAAATAGCCATTTTTATTAAAGCAAACACATTTCCCATTCAATAATACATTATTTAACAGTTTTCATGATCAACTAATTTTCCAAATTCAGTGCTCTTTAACTAGTCATTTGGTTGAAAGCTGTGATGTTTACAGAAATATCTCATTTCCACAGAAATAAATAGCAACAGTCCAGTTAAAAAAAAAAAAAAAACTTCTATATGAAACAATTTTGATTTTTGGCACCCAATCTGTGGAAAATGTCACGTTTTTTTTGCGTACAATACTTGAAGTACAAGTACTTGCAGAATAATTTTGGTCAAATGATTTTACGTTGCAGAACATCGTAAAGTATTCTGCTTTGGTGGACTGAAGTACCCCTTCTTCTTCTTAGTGAATTTACTTTAACTTTTCTACAATCCCTTGCCATCACCATAAGGCGGGATAGACCAAAATAGCCAATAGTGAGACGGCCAATGCTGCGATTCTGCACCCTCAAAGTCGATGGGGGTTCTCATTTGCAAACACCAAGCTGCCTCTCTTTTACGCAGCCTGTAATGTGAATTATGCTAAATATATGCACATATACTTGCAACACTGTTTGAAACTTTTGAGTACATTATGAGATAAAAACAATTGATGTAGATGTTACTTCAGGCTACAGAACAATCCAAGGCAGTGGCAAATTTTGGTGGTTCAGAACCTGTAGTGATTCAATGATGGAACAAGTCTTGATGAGAGCAAAGAGCAATACAATAGTAGAAGGCTAAATATTTACACCTTTTTGTCTCCTAGTTTGGAGATCACAATCTTTTTCTAAAGCACCAGAAGTTTCTTCCCTCTCTACGGATATTGACTCAAGTTAGTAGTGGTATTGCTCGCTGATACTGGTCGATCGCTAATAATAAGGTGAGTTGTGATGAGGTCTTTAATGTTGGGGTAGTAACATAAAAGGATATTGAAGACAAAAAATTTAGTGGTATTTCTGTATAAAGGAAGTATGCAGTTAAGTCTCTAGCTTCTGTTACGAGAGTAGTTACTATCTGTAAAGATGTGTAAACACAAACCATCTTTTACGCTGAATGGTATTTACAGTAAGGATAGAATAACAAACTGCTAAAAACTTTCAGTACGAGTTATGAGCTGATCCTCCATCAATATCCGACGAATCTGGTTTCATAAGGAAAGAAATCGTATATCGTTAAAGTGTTATTACCTGAAGCAAAAGATTCATCCATCATCAGAAAACAAACAGCTGGTGTCATATATGTTATAGATGGAAGATACATTCTCCATCATGTCTTTTTTTTTTGGTAATGATCTGAAAGTTTCAAGGAAATATGCCAGCAATGCAGTGTATATATCACTTGTAGATATGGGAAAGCTAGTGCCATTTTTGATAGGTACAAAGAAGGAGAAAGCAACAAAGAAACATCATCTGCATCCTATTACAACAGCCAAGCCTTCTGTTCTAGAAGACTTTCTGTGTCTCGTAATTTGTGCTTGCTCTGAGGGGTACATTGGATAATGAATTTGCATAAAATGATACTTCTACCTGAAATAAAAAGGAAGGGGAGGGGGGATTTGGGGTATTTTTACATTTGGGGGGGGGGCGGGTGCTGTAGCTTTGGGAGGAGGTGCGCCATCGGTCTTGGAGAATAGACACACTTGATTTCAAACTAACTTTGTATGAAACATTTCCACTTGAAATGTATGGAGGGGGGTTCGGGGGCACTGCTTCGTTTTAAGGGGAGAAGTAGCATTGGTGGGTTGTGTCATCCCTCTTGGGGAGTAAACCTTTAATTTAATGCTCTTAAATTTAGTATGACATAACATTAACACTTGAAATGCACTTTAAAAATTCCGAAAAAATACCCAAAATAGCAATTTTTAGATGCCTCCCATTCCGAAATCCGACCCACAATGGGGTGGGAACTTTTACCTGTTTTTATTGGAAGGGTAATAAACAATTTGCAACTGGTTTAAACTTACTTTTTTTTTTTTTTTTTTGGATGTTTGGGTCTGACCACTATTTTTACTGTACTATTATGTGAACCAAATTTGATGAATTCGTAAATTATACATATTCTCATTAGATTATGTACCCCCCCACACACATATTTATAGACAAAACTTACCTTCTTCTTTGTTTAGCATTTGATGCTGAACAAGTGAATCAAAAGCATCATAACAATAAACGTCATGTTGTAAAGCATCTTGAAAACATTCTGCAGCTAGCCCTCTATTATCCATTGCTTCATATATTTGACCTTTTAACAATAGAATTGCACTAACCTAAAGGGATAAAATGCTATTTTTAATTTTACTATTAATATTATCCATAGTATTCAAATTCATACTCAATTTGCAAAGCCAAAATTAAGCACTAATAAAGACATTTTAAACACCAATTCAAAAAAGGATCTAAATTTAAAAAAAAGAGTAATAAGTTTTAGAAAGTTTCATCAAAATGCAGTAAAATTTAATAAAATTTTGCATAAAAAGCTATTATATGGTGACTAATGATTTTTCTTTTAGAAATTCTCTAAATGTTACATGATTATTTTTTTTTTTAAATATTGTTTTTGCATTATCACTAAAAGACCTCAAAAATGCACAAAATTCTACAGACTTAATTTTTGCATAAAATATGAGAAAGTAACATGGAATGGTGACCAACTTTGGAGAGTAAAATTTGAAAGCTTGTTCATCTAACAAAAATTAAAAAATTGTGAAAAAAATCATAAGAGCAAGAAAGTGAGTCACATACAGGATATAAATGTAAAGACATGATTTAAATACTGAATTAAACTAGAAAATGGTACTGGAATGAAGAATATTAATATTTAAAACAACTAAATGTTATTTAAGCTTGAGGGGAAAAATTGATAAGTTTGAAAAAAGCCAAAAGATGAAGAACAAAGCTAAAAAAAAAAAAAAGTTTAAAAGAGAAATAAGGTACTTTTATGAGGAGATTTTCACGTTTAGTAGGGTACATGTTGGTAACAACTGATGAATTTAAATGCAAAATAGTAAAACTAACTTTGAAAAAGAAAATACTAAATTTGTCTACAGTCTCAATAGAAACAATTAATCTAAGACTAAATTTTTTGGGTGAAAAGTTATTTTTAAGCAAATTTTTCCCTTCCCAAATTGAGAAAATATTAGTATGGTTACCAGGCCCACAAAAACTCAGCTATTGTATTTTTTTCTTCTTTTTTTTTTCAAAATTAAGGGTTTTTTTTTCAGATTAGACTAAATTTAAGCTATTTAGGTATAAAAATTATCTGAAGACAATAGTGCTCTCATTTCTTTAGCTCAAGATTAAGTTTTCAAAGTTACTATGTTTACATAGTTAATACAAAACAGTGCCTTCAGAAGAATACTTTTAGGAAGTTGTACAGTTTTTATGGGGGGGGGGGGACTGATTATGAGGTGCCTTAGAGATTAATTTACAGGAGGCATTTCGGGCACATGCCCAGGTCCATGCCTCCTTTATTGCATACAAGGAAGTTAAAACAAAAAGTATTAGTTTATTCTATCAGAAAAATAATTAGGAAGGAACAGGTGCAAAGATAAAAAAGTTCAATAAGAAAACAGTTGCACCACTCTCTTTTAAATGGAAGTTCTTTGTGGTTATATTATGCAACAGAATGGAGCCAGAATGTGGTAATATTCTGCAACAAAATCAGGTAAAAAAAATTCTGCCAGCACATTTCCTGGGTTAAAGAAAAAAAAATCAGAGTTACTTATGGAAAGGAATAACTATTATTAATAAACCATGGTAGAATTTCCACTTTGGATGTACATTAGCAAATTACAACAAATAATTCAAAGAGATTTATTAATTTTTACTAATAATAAAGCTCAAAGTTTGTCTGGATATCTGGATCTCTGCTGGTGTATGTGTCCGGATCTCTGTGATGCGCATAGCACCTAAACCGTTCGGCCGATTTTCATGAAATTTGGTACAAAATTAGTTTTTAGCATGAGGGTGTGCACCTCAAAGCGTTTTTCGAAAATCCGATTTTGTTCTTTTTCTATTCCAACTTTAAGAACATTTTACCGAGCAAATTATCATAACATGGACGAGAAAATTACCAAATTATCATAACGTGGAATTGTAACATGGGCGAACAAACTAACACAGCAAATTGGCGAGAAATTCATCATCTATTATTTGTAAATATACAGACCAACCAAATGACCTTTTAATTTTCTACTACAGGCAAAGCCGTGCGGGTACCGCTATTTAAAATATAATAGGGAATTTCGAGATTCATCGACTTAAAAAACCTAAAATTTTGGGGTTTGCCCAGGAAAAGTCTTACACTTATTTCAAAACCTGAAATGTGATGAAGTGTAAATTTGGGATAAGCTTCATATTCGATTTCAGAAACTCATAGATTATCCATTCTTTCAAGCCACTAAATCTCATTAGATCAATCAACTTCATTAAACATTACACAGGAAAATTAAATGCTTATACAAACAGAGAAAGAGAAAGAAAAAGCAATAACATACAATATTTTGATCATCTGTTTCTGAATTTACATTCTGACTTGACCAATTCAATGGAGATAAAGCACTTATTTCAGAAATACTAAGAACATCTAGTGCTTCTTTGTATTCTTTACCAGCAAACTGGAAAAATAAAAATAAATAATCTTTTAACATCTAAAATACCATAAATATTAAATGAAACAAATAAAATCTAAGAAAAAGATCAAAGAGTTTTTGTTCTGAAAAAGGGAGGAGGGAGAAAAAAGAAAAAATACAGAAAGAGCTTCATTTAACAAGGTTAGTAAGCTGATTTTGTGCATGGGATAAGATGCTGCAACAAAATAAACAAGGGAATCATCTAAAAAAAATTAAAAGCATAAAAACAGTAAATGTTTTAAGCATAAAACATTTACTGTTTTGAGTAGTATCATAATGCTTATGAGATTGGAATTGCAACAATATCATGCAAACAACTGCATTAAAACCCGAATTTGCACCTATAGTATTTAGGACTCGACCGATGCATCGGCCTGGCCGATGCATCGGCGCCGATGGTTCGACAATTTAGCCATCGGCATCGGCATCGGCGGACGATGCTAACTTGCAGGAAACATCGGCCCATCGGCCTTAAAAAACATCGAAAAGCCGATGGAATTGGCCGATGTTTTCGAAAAAAAAAGACCTTTGCTGTTTCACTTTTTAATGCAAAGTAAAGAGAGTTATTGTTTTCATATAAAATTGTTTCCTTAAACTTCAGTATGAATTTCTATTTTAGTCACCCAAGAGAGAGTTTTTAATACTACATTCAGGTACCATACAAGTTAATTATTGCGTTGTTTCTTGCGGCTGGATGTATGTATGTATCTCTTATAAGTCATAACTCAAAAATGGTAAGCTGCAGAAGGTTAAAATTTCGCATGTGGGGTGTGTGTACGTTCCAGTTGTGCATTTCCCTTTTTGTTTTCGATCGGGTGTTCTAAAAAGCCTATTTACTCATTTTTTGTGGCTATTAATTACTTATTTCAATACAAAACTAATACAGCGTCTCAGACTGACGATCATTTGGTCATACACTCTATAACAAAAAAAATCGTCGCACCAAGAAAGAGTGATCCGATTGAGACGAAAATTGGTGGATAGGAAGACAATGCACAGAATAGTAAATGATTAAATTCTTAGAATAATTGAATAATTTATGTCAGAGTTACAGTAACAAGTTCAATAAGGTATTGACCCGCCTCTAGCCTAGATACAAGCTGAAGCAACGACGTGGGAAACACCGATAAAGCTCCCGGAGGTTGTCCTGCGGTATTTCCGGCCAAATTCGCTGCAATTGTCGGACGAGGTTATCAACATTCCTTGCCAGAGGCAATCGCGATCCCATCATATCCCAGACATGCTCGATGGGAGAGAGATCTGACGATCTAACAGGCCACAGAAGAGTTTGACAAGTTTGCAGACATGCATAGCAACACATGCCGTATGTTATCTTACATTGTCCTGCTGAAAACCAGCCGAGGGTACTGCAAAAGGAACGCCAACAAAACATGTCTTAGGATGTCGTCGACGTACCACTGTGCAGTAAGTGTACCTCTAATTACGACCAAAGGGGTCCAGTTATCAAAGGAAATAGCACCCAAGACCATAATGCCTTGTTGAGGGCCAGTGTGGCGTACAAAAGTGAAACCAAGATCCCTCTTCTGCCCTGGGCGTCTCCAAACACGTCTTCGATGATCGTCATGACACAGTTAAAAGCTAAAGACTATACATCCCCAGTCGGCACCATACCAACCTGATCGAGCCATGCACCACTGTAATCTGGCTCGGCAGTGTGTAGGCGTCAGTGGTGCAATTTTTTTTTTTTTTTTTTTTTTTTTTTGTTATAGAGTGTATATTGCCGGATTGGGGAGACCATGGAAACACATATGAGATGGAGAAACCGGTTTTTGTGCCATTTTGGTAGATTTCCGATGAACCAAAGAGAATTTTTAGAACTCTTGCCTGCCCCCCTCCCTCCCTGTAATTCTGAAATTAAACTCTAGTTGCACATCTGATTTGTTTAAAACTAACACCATTTATAAAATTGGAGATTTTCTTTTTCAAACTTAATCTATTGTTTAGGAAGAATTTAGAGCATTAATGTAAGAAATTGATTAAAGACGCTTTGAATGGTGACATAATTGCGGAAATCAAAGGGACTTTTGATTTTTTTTCTTCAGAAGTGCTAAGACTCAGAAACTCTTCCGAGGCGTTGGTGGTAGTGGTTTTGTACTAAACAAATGAGGACGAAGTTGTGAACGAAGTTTAACGTTGTGAGTTACTCCAAAATCAGGTGGTGACCCCCCTCCCCCGCCCCTCCCTCGTCGTTTCAAGCATTTTTTAAATATTTAGCGATTATTTATTTTGCTCAAGAAATGTCATTTTGCGTATTTCTCATTCTTATTTTATCTTTATTTCGTAATGCGCCATCTTTTTTGCATCATTTATAGCGATCGATTTTTTTTCTATTGTAAGTAACTATTTTCATGTATTTTTATAACATCAATGAACGAGTTATTTTCGTTTACATCATATTTATAATAATATTTTACATAAAAGTTTCAAGGATTTTCTATTAAGCAATTTTTTAAATTTCAGAAAATTATTGTTAAATTGAAAATTTTAATTTGAACTTGTTTGTAGTGCTTTATAAAAGATTTTAAACAATCAACTTGTTCAATATTGTGTGCGCAAACATCAGATCAAGTAGTATATGTATTCCGTTATTATTTACTTGGAGCAAATATCGAGTTTTTTTTTTATTGTAGCTAAGTTTTAAGAAGCTCGCTCTTTTCATGGCTATTTCTTTTTTCAGAAAAATTTATGTCACTCTTATAGCTTTTATGAAAAATGCAAATTTTTCTATTCATAAATTTTGAATAAATATTAAAATATTCCTATTTTGATTTAATATTGTAATTTATCTGTTACCTTTTTTGTTTAATTTCATGACTAAAACATTTCTATGTGCAATCTTTCCAATTAATTGCATAATTTGTTGACGGTTTCATATTTTTATTCTTAATTTTTTTTTGAATGATTAAACAACATAATTTAACGTTTTTTAACTATGTATAGCGTACATAATCCATACATTATTACAACATTGCTGAAATCTTAGTTATATGTTCAATTAAAAGAAAAAAAATCAGTTGGATATTAAACAGTGTCTTTGTTTTTCTTCCTTTTGTTTTTTTCTTTCTCTTTTTTCGGCTGTAGTTCTTTCTCTATCATCTTACAACAGTCAAAAAAGAGAAGCATAACTACATCCTATATAGATTGTACGTAGTACAATCCAAAATTTTGGGGACGAAGTGTATAAAATGTATAGTTCACATTACCGAAGCACATCCACCTTCAAAGGGTCACCTTGAGGGACTATGTACTTCTGCCAGTGTTCATATAACTTTTGGAAACACTCCTGGAAGCCTTTTTCGCAACCTACTATGATGCAGCTTTATCTTTTCCTGACGGAAGAAAGCGGCGTCCATGCAAATGTTTGTTTGCTGGGAACAGGTAAGAGTCACACGGAGCTAAGTCCGACGAAACGGTACGGTATTTGTTTGTCATATCAGACCATTGATTAATCAAACCGTGAATCCTCAACGTGAAAGTCGCCTTCTACTCCAGGATGAAGTTAAAGAAGCAGTGCAAGATGCCTTATAGGGGGTCGCGAAAAATGGCTGCCAGGAGTACTTCTAAAAGCTATACGAACATTGGCAGAAGTGCATAGTCGTTCAAGGTGACAATTTTGTAGATAGATGCAGGAGCGGATCTAGAGGGGTGCCATGGGGGCCATGGCCCATCCCAAAGCCTTGTGATTGTAGGAATTTTTTTAAGAAAAAAAAAGAAAAAATATTATGAGAAGATAACAAAATTTAACACATGTATTTTACTGAAAAAGAAGTATAGGCCTTAATTGGGAGATAAATTATATCTCTATCCTTAAAACAAAACTTTTATTTCCAAAATTTTTCTCCATCTTTCACATCATTTCTTGATTCCGACTACAGACACTTGGACAATCTCTAAATGCTGTTATTCTCAGAGTATACTTATTGTTCACGAGACCAAAGAGAGCCTAAATTTTCGTTTTTATGGCTTTAATTTCGAAACTAGGGGGAGAACCCCCTTCTCCCATGCGTTTCCACAAATGCCTTGATGTGCAGCAAAAAATTGCATTTTAAGTCTTTTATTTGGAAAAAATGTCAAGGGAAACTAGTTTATCCAGCCCTTATCACTTAAGGGGATCGTGGACCTTCCAAATAGCTCAAATCGGTCAAAAATATGATTTTTTTTATTTCGTGGAAGTAACAATATATGAAGTGTGCTGAATCGCATGAAAAAAACCTCTTGTTGATCTGATGTTTTATCGCGAAGTTATATGCGTTTAAAAAATAAACAGAGCGTGTTTTCGATTAAAATGGCTGTAAAACATGTAATTAAAGTCGAAAAACTAAGTAAAACTAAGTGTCAAACATGTAA
Source organism: Uloborus diversus (assembly GCF_026930045.1). NCBI lineage: Eukaryota > Metazoa > Arthropoda > Arachnida > Araneae > Uloboridae > Uloborus > Uloborus diversus. Next base: position 100,115,637 of record NC_072738.1, read on the forward strand.
ACTAAGTTTCAATAAATTCTTACATTGGTATTAATGTCAAATATTTAATCATCGTGAAAATATCTTTCGGGAGGTATTAAAATACGAAGATCATGAAATGTAGGTGAAATTAGACTTTAACGTCATTTATCTCGGACTCGAAAATTCGATGCTGACACAGATTGAAAAAAAGCTCCATGCGACTTAATTTTTGTTCGATATGCTTCAAATTTCAGAATATGCTACTTTGGTAGTAGTTTGATAAAACTGGGTATGCATTAAGGTTTAAGAGCATTTTATGTTGCTTAAAAATACTTAAATTTCGATTTTCATGCAATATTCGCAACAAAAACTATTGCTTTACGCGAAAAAAAATACTGTGCCGTTAATAATGGACCAATCCTTTAATGGATACCCAAAGTTCTTGGCAATGTTCCGTTCTCTGATAAAATACAAATTGTTTGAGAAAAAAGCAAAAATTGAGTCGCATGGAGCATTTAAAATTTTTTTTTTAACTTTCAAAATTTTTAATTTTAATTAAATTTTAGTTTCTAACCTTTATTTTCAAAAAGTATTTTGGGGCCAGCGCCAGAAACATGACTTTTTTCCGTACATCATCAAAAATAGACAAAATGCGTTTTTAGTTTCCTAATTTTCAAAAATTACTCGGAAATTTAAGTTTTGAAACATTTTTTAAGGAGATTCCTAAACCCACCCCCTCACCTAATATCTCAATACCCCAAAAATTGAGTTTTTAAAACTTCATTTTAATAAAATTTCTGGGGAGTTCGGAGTTTGTTCGAAAATTTCGGATGGCCCCTCCCAAAACAATAGGCTGGATCCGCCACTGGATAGATAAGATATGCTTCGGTAATGTGAACTATTCAAGGTAAGGTTTTATACTGCTTGTCCTCAAACTTTTAGATCATACTACGTACATATGAGTTTTCAATTTACTATTTCATAACGTTTCTGAGTGACGCAAGTTTACATCCCAAGAGAACTTGCGATAATTAACTTAGAAGGTGTTCAAAATGGATATTTTGGTCATCTATATGTTCTTTGGTACATATGCGTGTACAGATGTGCCGAAAAAACTTGTGAAGTTTAAATTGGGTGATCGTAAAATAGAAATTAGGTCGAAATTTGATTTTTTTTTTTTTTTTTGATTAAAAGTCCTTATTTGTTAGAAAGGAAGTAAAGTGAAATGAAAAAATGATCCTTTAAATCCCTGACAATCTTATCAATTTATTTCCGTTAGATTTTTTTTTTGCCATCGGCCAATGGCATCGGCCATCGGCAATCGGCCATTTGGAGGAAAACAATCGGCAATCGGCCATCGGCCATCTTTGAACAATCGGCCAACAATCGGCATCGGCCCATCGGCCAAAAAATGCCATCGGTCGAGCCCTAATAGTATTACCAAGGTAATTGCTTTAAAAGAAAAAAATAGATATATTATAAACATTTTAAAAACAAACAAGACACTAAATTATGCTTAAGGTAAAATTAAAAACTTTCCATAAAAAAAATACTACTTTGTTATGGAGGTAGTATATGGGACTCAGAATTTGGTACATTCTAGATCGTGACCTCTACAGATTTCAGAATTTTCCTGATTTTAGATTCCGACTAAGAACAGAAAATTTTCATACTGGGTAAAATTTGGCACATTTTTTCTGGTTTTGGTAATGCTCATGACAAATTTCTTTCTCTTTTTCTTGGTCAATCTCAAAAAAAAAAAAAAGTACTTTAATATGCAAAAACAAAAATTGGAGATAATTTGCAGGAGCATCTATCACCAGTTGTTACTGTTTATTATTATGCATTATACAATAATGCATTAATAGATATAAAATACTAAAAGCAATTTTGTATTTTTGCTCAATATGCTTTTAAGCAAATCATTTAATTTATGCATGACACATGGCATCGAAGAAACGTAAAAATAAGCTGCAACTATTGAGCTTTCAACAAGTCATGAGCGAATGTTAACAATATTGAACATACAAAAATAAAATAATAATTTTTTGAGTTTTTTAATTGAAGGAAAAAGTGTCAGGCTTCCGAAATTGGGGTCCCATATAGTGTAAGTAAAAATGAATAATTATTAATAGTAACTATTTTGCAATGAAATAAAAGAATACTACTTGATACTAGGTGTTTCACAGCACTATTTAGTCATCAGCATTTTGCAGCTTAGCTCTAAATTCTGAATACATAAAATTCAGAGATAGGCAAGGGCAGATACAGAAATTCTTTAAGGAAGGGGCAAATTTGCATTTTTTAAACTTCAATTTTGGAAAAATTAACAGGAGAGAATTCCCAAATCCTCCCCTCCCTCCCTCCTAACATCATTGCAGATCGTTTAAAATTTCCCTTCTGGAACTGCAGTCTCAAAAAATTAGCAAGAAGGTTAGGGCTTAAACGTCATTCCTTTGTCTAAAGTTATCAAAGATGGTTTGAAATTGTGTTTTTAAGACTTTAATTTTTCAAATTATGCGGTACATGGCCCCTAACCTCTTCTCTCTCTAACCTCCCCAATGATAAAACTTTCACGTTAGAGCTCCAATTTCAAACATTTTTGGATAGAGAGTTTGAAAACTAATCCCTACTCCTTTCATAATCAAAAATGGCATGCAAATGCCTTTTTAACACTTCAACTCAGCATTTCTAGTAAAACGATACTTAAATCCGTTGAAAATTGTCTAAAAAGCACTTTTAGAACTTCAGTGTCGCAAAATTGTTGGTATAGTCCCTCAAGGGAGGGGCAATAAGGCTATCGCGCCTCACCTGTATTTGTCCATGGAGATAGGCTACCAAATGCTGATGATAAAATCATCTTCAAACATGTTTTGTGTGCACAAAAAAAAAATTGTAGACACATAAGATGTTAAAATAGTAAAAATCTATGAAGAGTCAAACAAAAGAATTTCATTGGTCATGAGAAAAAATCTAAATTTTTATAAATGCAAAACCTTTTACTTACATGACATTTAGCTGCTAAATAACGACATTCTAGATCTGTCTGAAAATAAATACATATTACATTATGTTTTGTTGCAAACAAACATAGTTTTTCAAGAAAAAATAAAAACAGAAGAATGAGTGAATATATTTTTTTTAGTTTAAGTAGGCCTTATTAATAGTTCATGAACTAATTATGTAAAGAATTTTTTTTAGCAATGTATTTACTTCAAAAAAGGCATTACCATTCATTCTTTGATATAAAACATTATAAAAGGGGTTGCTATTACTGCCCTTGAAAGTAGTATTAATTTGGCATTTGTAAGCAAATTGCATTTAACCTCTTTGAAAAGAATAAAATGCTATCACACCAGCTTATTTTTTTTCTTCCATTCCAAATAATGAATACTATTTTCAACTGTGCTCATGAGCCTTTTTTTTGGGGGGGGGGGACAAAATACAATTGAGGTTGAAGTTCCAAACACCATATCAATTCTCAATCATATGACAGCATCATCTGAAGGTTACATAAAAGTTCGCCTTTCTTTGGCCTTCATATAACTAAATATGAAACAATCATTAGTTTTATTAATAACCCTTCAAGCGGCCGTGACGTAAAATTCCTTCACCCAGCGATGTATTGAAGAGCGGCCGTGTCGTAAAATTTGGCCTTGAATATTCTGCTTTGAGAACGGCTGCAGCGTAAAATTCTATGGAAGAATATTCATGGCGAAATTTTTCGACACAGCCGCTCTTCGATGCATTGCTGGGTAAAGGAATTTTACGTCACGGCCGCTTGAAGGGTTAAAGAAAAGTAATACAGTAAAACCCCTCCTAACAAACACCACTCAAAGGCGGTCACATCTCTTTTGTGGACAATTTTTAATTCCCTGATTCCAAGGCTAATAACATTATTAAACCTGTCCTGCGGACAATCCTCTATTGCAGACAAAAATTTTTTGTCCCGTTAGTGTCCGCATTTGTGGATTTTTACTGCATTTTGAAAATAAGTTTTAGCTATTTCAAACATTCAAAGTATGGTTAAAAAGAATATTTCAGTTTCTGCTTTTTTAAAAAAAAGATTTGCTTAAATGTTAATTTTTGTTTTTACATTGTATCGTCCACATTCCGGCAAAAGTCACAAAGTCAAAAGCTCTAGTTTAAAAAAAAATCAATTTAAAATTTTAAATTGCTTTGAAACATACCAAAAATTATTTTATAACAACAACACAACTCTAACTCCCACAGTAAGTTTATTTGTGTAATTTTTTAATTTGTTAATTGGTTTGCATCATGAAATAACTAACTGTAAAGTCTTATTCGATACAGTAACTCATCAAATTTTTTCAATTTGCATCGGAGCTCAGCTCTCGTGAGCTCCTGCACTTTTTTTCAATTTTATGTAAATTTTAACATTTTAGGCGAAATGCATTTTTTTGGCTATTTGCAAGTGAAAATAAGTTGCAGAAACTATGGGGCTTCTGGTCTCTTTTTGGTATAAATAAAGCCCTGCTGTGGACCTTAGCTACAATGCTGAAGACCAGGCTCGGAGCCTCGGTAGCGCAGTTGGTTGGCGCGTCATTGTAATAATCCCGAGCTGGTGGGTTTAATTCCTGCCCGTTGCCCTGGTTGTAACTTCCTTCTCTGCGCTGTTAATTCTGTCCTACACTATGTGCCTGTCATATCAGACGTGAGTTTATAAACGGTCCTGTCTGACCAAGTACACGAATTTGAAATGTATGTTGTCAACAAACCAAACCCAGGTTAAGTATCAGTGTCAGGCCCAGATACTTAAATTTTGGGCCTCCCTGCAACAGAATCTGTAGGGCCCCTCCACAAAGGCCAGAAGTATACATTTGCAATGTTATAAGTCTTAGTGCTTGTTTTTTCAACCAATTTAATGGGCTGTTGAGCCCCTTAAGGATGTGCCCCCCCCCCAGCACTGCTGAGGACATTAAATAATTAAAAGACTTGTACAGGATGTAGAAAGAAAGCACAAAGAAAAGAACAAACGAACTTCTGCACTTTCACATAGAAAGTAGGTTTCCCTTATATTAAGGCATTACTGTAACTAAACAACAAATGTCAACTATTGGTTTTGTTTGTAATACTACTTGTTGTTCCCCAAACAGTAGACAAATGAAGACTATGCAAAAAAGAGCTTTTTTTGTATTTTTTTCTCTCCTTTTCTGTTTATTTATTTATTTATTTGTTTAAGGAATTTGAGTTAATGATTCAAACGCATACAAGTTTGAACAGCAAATCAAAATAATGAAAATACTTTTAGATTCTAGAGTGTACGTAAAAAAATGGACAATGCAATATACAACCTTGTGTAGATTTCTTGATTTTATCGTTATAGCAGCTCTATGATATTGGCCACTACAATACAGACTTTGTGCTAACCAATATATGTCATATGCATCTTCTGAAATGAAAAAATATACATAAAGTAAATATATTATATGAGTTATAAGAGGTCAGCTAATATTTAAAATCTTATATAATTAAAAACTGAGCGTATGTACCTATATATGTAACTATGTATGTATGTCCAAGTTCCTTCTCCCGAATGCCAGTGAACTGACCATCGAACCAGGTATTGATGGATTCGTAATCTTCCCATCTTTATGTTTCGCTATTTAACATAATCCTCTGATAATAATTAGCAGAGATATCAATTAAAAACTATTAACTATGACACATAGATTTTGACATTAAAATCCCTATTTTTCGAAAGCTTTCCTGCATTCAAATTATTATTCAGTGCTTCATCTCAACTCTCTGCAACAATGCTTTTATTAAAATTTATAGCGGTGAAGAAAATCATTGAGACGAAAGATCTGTTGCCATTTTTTTTCTCGAATATGAACAAGTAAAATTCTTGCTTGTGTTTCAAAGACTTTTCCTGTAATCAAGGGATTTAAAATGTTTAATTTTTTATTATTTTTTCGCAATCTGATGCAAAATTTTCCTGATTATCTTTTTTTTTTTTTTGGTTTAAGCCTGAGTGTTGAACTTTGCGTCACTTGACATAACTTTTATTTTTGAGGTGGACCGTGCAAAGTCGGGCGACGCGGCTAGTAACAATATAAATGATTACTAATACTACCATTTTCAGTAATTGCTGAAAAACAGTATAATCAAAATTAGAGATGAACCAAATACCATACTTTGCTGAATACCCAATATTTGGTTTAAGAAAATTATCTGTAATATTTGTATAACAATTTAAAATATAAAAAACTCATTTATTTTGTATCTTTGTTAAATTTAAATGCACTTAATGTCCTAAATTTATCCACATAATGTATAATTATTTATTTTGAACAAATAATTAATAATCATTTCAAAACACAAAAGCAAATTTTATTGCATATGGCTAATTTGGTTTACATTTATCTGTAATGCTGCATAAATTGATCATTAATTTCTGACATATGATATAACTTACACAATCATTATGGTGACTTGTTATGTTATAAATAAAGAATTTTGCATTTACCTTACATATACAATTACAAGCGCAAGAGGCTGCAATATGAAAATGCAGAAGGCCTAATATTCCTTCATGATAGTTTATCATTACTAAACTTAAATTAAAACAAGGTAGGTATAAAAACCAGGTTTTTATTTTTTAAAAAAATTGTTTAAACCAGGTTTTTTTTGTTTAAACCGGGTGTATTTGGTTTTTATTACTATTTGTAAAAAGAAACAATTTTATTTTTGTAAAATCATACAGATTTTATGAATGAATTGTTAAGGCATGTTTAATATTCATATTTGTACCTAATTTATTTGTAATTAATTAAATAATTAAGAGTAACATCTTGAAATTTCATTTCCTCATACTTAGGGATTTCAAAAGGAGAATATTGTTTGAAGATCTTTAACTACTATAAAAAATACAATATGTAAATGGGTCTTGGTATAAATAATCAAAAAAAAAAAAAGATTTACTGTGACAGTTCAGACATTATTAATTGCAAATAAACAAGAATAAAGTTTTGCAAATCAATTTCATCATAATCATAGCTATTATACACTGCTTGACATTGAAAATGCAACACCAAGAAGGAGTACTCAGAAAGTGATGAAATTTGGAAAAAAAAAAAAGACAGAGACAGCAAGGAATAATAAATGATCTTAATTTCAAAATGATAGGCAGAATACAGAGCGAGAACGGCGTCGGCTCAGTAGAATGCAGGACCACAGTGGAGAGTGATACACGAAGAAACACGTCTAGGCATAGAGTCAATAAGGGTGCGAATGGTGTCCAGAGGGACGGCTCTCCATTCCCTTTCAATCATTTGCCACAGTTGTCTTCTGAACGAGGCAGCGACAGAGTCTGCAAACGGCGTCCAATCACATCCCACACATGTTCGATTGGTGACAGATCAGGAGAGCATGGTGGCCAGGGAAGCATCTGTGTGCCTTCTTGGAGAGTATGTTGGCAGATGCAAGCTATGTGTGGTCGGGCGTTATCCTGCTGAAAAATTGCATTAGGTAGCCCTTGAAGGTAAGGGATTGCTGCCGGCCGCAGCACATTATCCAAGTATCATTGGGCCGTCATAGTGCCTTGAATATGAACTAGAGGTGATATGGAATTGTAAGCAATTGCGCCCCAAACCATTATGCCACGTTGTTGTGCGGTGGAACATTCCACAGTTACTGCCGGATTAGATCTGTCTCCATGTAAACTATCACTGCATGAACAGAAGTGGGATTCATCTGAGAATACGACATTTCGCCATTCTGTCATCCACGTCGCTCTAGTCTGGCACCATACTAAATGTTGCTGTCGATGTTGTGGGGTCAATGGCAGTCTTCTTAGCGGACGCCGTGATTGCAGACAACGTGCAACCAAACGACGGGAAGTGGTTCTGGTTGACACGGAAACATTCAGGGTATCTTGCACCTGCTGCAGAATCGAGGAACAAGTGACTTGGGGGTCTGCTACAGCTTGTCGGTGGATGCGTCAATCCACGGCTTCTGACGTCACTCTATCTGCACCTGCACCCCTTAATCTTGCCACATTTCATTGTTCCAACCATCTTCGTCGCAGCCGATGCACCGTGCTCGCATCCATGTGAGTATCAGTTGCGATTTGACGTACGGGCCAACCTCCCATTCTCAGTCTGATCACCATACCCCTCGTAAAATTATCTATCTGCTTGAAGTGCCTTCGTTGACGTCGGCCTGGCATTCTCTCGTGTTACACGTATCCTCCAAGACAAAAACAAAATTTATTCGATAATTCTTCAGTCAGAATAACGACACAAATATTGCACATTTTGCAAGTTCCTTCCCTTATATCCTATTTCATATGCGTCGGAGAGCTGCGCATTTCACATCATTTACATAACTCAGTGATGTCCGTCTACTCTAAAATTTGCATAAATTTCTGAACACTCCTTCTTGGTATTGCATTTTCAATGTCGAGCAGTGTAAATAAAAAAGCAAAATTAAAATCATGCATTTTTAAACATGGAAAGTACTTTGCAGTATCTACAAATGAATCATAAGTCTGATGTACATTAAACATTGTACTGTCTGATTTTGTCTGATTTACATTTTAAAAATCAAAAGATCAACGCATATTTTGTTTTAAGATTTTAAAAAAAGTTACAAATCATGTAATCTATTTACCTAATGTATCAGTGACAAAAATTATAGAAACAGGACATGTAGGTTTTTAAAAAATCATTCTTTTCCACTGTGGATATTATTTCTTCTGGTTCAATGCATTTAGAAATACAATTCTTTTATCAAAGAAAAAAAGATAATTTTAGTTAAAAGACTTAGTACAAATTTAAATGAAAATACTCTTGTAATATATTTTAATAATGTCATAAAAATTAATGTTTATTGATTCTTCCACCATTCATACATGAGACTGCTTTTACTATATTGGGATAAAAAAGAAGTTCTTTAAAAAATGAAAATTTGGAATTATTTTTTTTATTTTTTATTTTTTATAAGAGAACAGAGTTACATGGATATTTTCTGTTTTCAAAATTTCTTTTCTTGCTCTGACTGAATCGTCTATTGGGGATGTAAAAAGTGTGCAGGCATAAGCACAATTTTATGCCTACAATATGTGTTCTTGGACTTCTTTCGTTATTTTTTCTCCTCCTGACATTTAAATATTCTAAGCGTTAAGATATTTTTACACTATGCATTGCTTCAATGTTACATAATCTATCTTAATGAATTTTAAGTAATCAAGCAAATTGGGTAGTATATGAAGTTTGGTTGAAATATGCTTTTTGGACTATTTTGAAGTGCAGACTAAAAAATAATGATAATTAAAAACTAGAAAAGAGCTACTTGGAGTTTTTTTCCGTGTAATTTTAGAAAAACTTAGTTGATCTGCCTTGTATATTTATGTACCTAAATAAAAAAGTTGCACAGATTTTAAAAAAGAAAATAAATAAATAAAATAAAACTATTTAGCAAACTTGCATTACCTTAAAAAAATTTTAGTATCTAAATTTATTAAATCTGTAATTTATCTATAAAGATTTGCTAGTTACTTTGCATTAATTAGATTTTACTGTTTGGAATAGTATGTAAAATTTATGAAAACATTTGGGGGGAAAACTGAAATTTTTCAAAAAAAAAAAAAAAAAACTACTTGGTTTAAACCACGGTTTAAACCAAGCGACCCTGAATTAAAATACATTTACTTAATTGATTTTTGAACAATGTTTAATACTTAATATGGCAAAACTTCTAAAATTAAAAAACTTTAACATTTCCTATCCAAGTGTTCCCTTTATGCATTATTAATATTTTAAAATATTTGTGAAACATTGATGTCCTTTTTTAACTGCATATAATATTTTTAAAAATATAAGTTGATTGACTTTACATATTTATGAACATTTAATGTTCCAAGAGTTTTTTTTTTTTTTTTTTTTACTGTTTCATACTTTAATGAGTTAGTAAAAGTTCAGTAACAAAACATGTCAAAAGATTGAAAAGCAACAAAATTAAGGGTCAACATCTAAGTGTTTTCTTTTACATGAAAATTACTTTTAATGTGATAATTTTAATAAGTAACAGTTTCAAAAAATTCTGTACTATGGTACTATACTATAACTGTTCATTGTTTAAAGAAAAAAAATGCTTGGTTTCCGATTCTCGAGTATTTATTGTTCACACAATGGTTGCCGAACATTAAAGTATTCAGACAAACTGAATATTTGGTTGATCTATGGAATATGCAGTATACTGAATACCAACCAAACAGTCGGTGCCTAGTTATTGTTTTCTAAACTTCATAAAAATATAAAGTCCTGAATTTTAAGCCGACTATCAAAAATTTTCACTGACTACTAGTGGTTCATAAAATACCCATTGGGCCACTGGTCAGGATTTTGATAGTGAAACAATTGCATAGATTTTGCAGTCACCATTATGAGTTACAATACATACAAACTTTTTAGTGTGATTTTAAGAATAACAATACAAGTTCACATTAACTTACCAATAAAAGTCAAAAAATGACCTGCAACAAAATTTGACTTTGATCTGAGCCTTGATTTCATTTTAAAGATAAATGATTATTTTTATTCATACATCATCAAGAAAAAAAAAAAAAAAATACTGCATTTAAAAATAATATTTACCATTTGACAATGATGCTACTTTATCAGCCCAAAATATAGCAGCTTTATGAAGGTGCTAAAAGATGAATTAAAATCATAATGAAAAACACACATAAAAAAATTAGAGTTAACTTGTTATTTATTTAAAGCAAAATCTTGCACACAAAAAAGCAGATTCATTATTTAAGGGGTTCAGGATGCTACCCTCCCTCCCCTCTCCCGACTTCTAGGGATATAATGCATTCATACATATGTGTATTATGTGTTTCAATTGTCTTTTCATATAATATGTACTGAATATATCCTTTGCTTTCTAATGACAGGCCTGCAAAAAAAAAAAAAAAAAAATCAAATTCTTTTTTCAGTTTGGTTAACAGTGTTTTATATAAAGCAGGGTTTCTAAATTTGTTTCACAAGTGGATAATATATCTATTTTTTTTTCAGGAGACGGGTAGTTTACCTTGAATATATTAGTCTGAACGCATCATTTAAAAATTACACAAAATAAAAATGAAAGTTATTTCAAGCAATACTTTCTGCTATCAAAAATTAACATAATTCTTTTTTTAAAATTAATCAAATGTCATTTCAATAAAAATCTTTATTTTATTAACTAGCTTTTTACCCGCAGCTTCGCTCGTGTTGATCTAGATTTTGTCGATCGATTTAGGTTAATGGCCAACACAGGCAGAGGTCAAACAGTTAGCGGAAAAAAAACTACATAATATAAATTAGAAAAACGTATAGATAGGATTAAAAAAGAAGTTTGGTTGGGCAATTCTTAAAAAAACCCATTTGAATAAGGTCAGCCGTTCTTTAATGAAGTCAAAATTTCCCTTAAACCCCGATCTTTGTTAGATGCTGCTCGGCACTACCTGGGCCATGCAAATGGTTACATAACTTTTTGACGGAGTAAGGAACAAAGATCACGTGACTCATCTCTTCCTAATATCTGAAGAGGAATATACCTAAAATTGCAAAGGTAACACTCCCCAAATCATGTCAGTACTATCTACAAATCCTAATTTGAACATAAATCCTAAAATGTCCCTTTAAAGTGAGAACATCACACCTTTAAAATAACCATAAAAAACAAGTCAACAGTTTCTAAGTCAGTAAATAGCGTCAACATTCCCGTTCAAAACATCTAAAAGAACGGAGTAAAACTCCCCGTTAAAATCAGAGTAAGCAAAGCAGTTTTTGAAAATTTCCATTTAACCCATTCCTTGCCCCGGCCGCGCAGTTTGCGTTAAAACTGCCCTGGCCGATTCAGGCTCATTGCAATAAATTGTTCCTAACTGCCTTCGACGAACCTGTGTAGTCATGGCATTTCTAGCAGTTTTTGCTTCGGTCAAATATGTGTCAGCGATACTTCCAGGGCCAGAACCCTGTTATTGCACTTCTCTGTTGGGTTCTGGTGCTTTTAGGGGAGCGGTAATCAAGCTCTTTTCCTTAGTCAAAAGGGATGTAACTTATAGTATTTCAAGAAACTTTTGTTGTAATTTATTTTACTAACCTTTCAAGTACTCTTGGATGGGACACGTATATGCTTTAAATATTCAGGCAATACATTTTTATCTTTTCGTGGAAGCTTTGTTTCTTAGCATTCTGGCATTTGAACTCATAATGAACAAGTATGAAAATATTTCCTTACTCTTTTTACCAATATTTCTATTCTTGAATAAAGCAAAGAAACGGAAATATTTTTTTCGTGTTATCAAAGATGCACCGTCTTTTACAAGCATCCTTAACTAAATGTTTCATAATCCTCAAATTTTATAATTTATTTTACACAATAATAATTTTTTTTAATTCTCGTACACATCTTAATTTTGTACGAGTATGTTTTTTTTCAAATTGTAATGTGCTTACTACGCTTTTTATTTATTTGTATACTATTATTTTTTAAATTTTTTTTTGTTTATTTATTGTTAAATGATGCTATTTTCAAACTTAAATTATAAGTTTTTATATTCGCGGCACCCTTTGATGGATTTTTAGTGATACGGTTTTGAATATTTTTAATTTCAAACAAAAATTATGACGACCGCATTGACTATATGTAATAGTTCACCATGAAATATATATATATATATATATATATATATATATATATATATATATATATATATATATATATATACTACAGTACAAATGAAATTATAATATCTTGAGTTCTTTTCACTTTACTCATACGAAACGAACCATTCCTTTTCTCCCTTTCTTTTTTAGATTTTATTTATTGTTTTAAAATAGCTCCAATGTTTTAATTCCACCTTCTTTTATGAGATTTTAAAAATAGAAATAAAATATTTGGTTTCTTTTCAATAATCAAATTGCCTTAATTAGTAAATAATCCTATGAAGCTAACTAAAATTTATCCAAGTATGTTTAAAAAAAGAAAAACAACCCGACTCGATTTCAAGCAAGATTTCTTTTTTTTTTTCTTCTGAAGACATGTTCCCGAATACAAGCAGTAAAGCTTGCTTTGAAATTCCTTTCTGATTCAAACTGTTTTGTTGTAAGAAAATAATGTGGAAGGGTTGACCACAAGACACCAAAGGGGACACCTCCTTAGGGATTCAGGGCGCCCAACACATTTTAGCCATAGAAAAGGGTAAAAGAGGACTATTTTGAATCAAAAAGGGGACCAAAGAGGACCAGTTAGGATTAAAAAGAGGACCTTGATAGGACCATTCATAGTTAAACCCAGGGTAGCACCAAAAGGTAAATTAGCTGCCTGGCAATGAATACATGAAGATAATTCGTTAATTAACCAAAATAATGATTTTTAATGACAAATCCTTATCACCTTCTGTACATCACTTCTTATCCATTGAATTATATTATTCACACAAACATTTGGATGGGGGGGGGGGGGAGTGACAAGCAAGCATGTGACTGACCATCTTACAGAGTAACATTAATTGTAAAATAAATTTTCTACTACTTAACAGGTAAAAACTGGCTAGTTAAAAATAATCACCCAAGTGACCTATCAATCAGTGCATATCTAATAAAGACCTTTTAGATACAGTTATTACAATAAACACCTTAGTACAAAGTAGTTTACAAAATTTTTCACATAACCAGTTTAAAGAGAATTCATTTTGATATACTGCTTTTACTGGATAACTTAATGTAATAAATAAATGTGTAAGTTTAGATTCATAGAGCTATATTTTCAAATTGAAAATACTCATTATGAGTACTTAAAAAAATAAGGATACAAAGTTATTTAGTTTTTAAAAATAAAATTAAATTAAATTAAAAAAATTTGAGGTAGCACATGTCAAAATAATTACAAGATGCAAAAGGATTGAAATCTTGCGCAAGAGAAGCAAATTTTCGCGAAGTATGTTCACTGTTGGCATAGTTTCAAAAAAAAAAAAAAAAAGAATTCTCTAAAACTAAACATGACTAAAATTGAACATAAAATATGCTAGTCTAGGATAGCATATGTGAAAATAACATTCGATTGCGCAAAATATCAAAATATGTACAAGATGCAAAAAGATTGAAATCTCAAAGACAAGAAGCAATTCCTCGCGAAGTTCGAGTAAGTGCAATGCTGTTATGGGTTCCAAAAATAAGAAAGTTTATTATCTATTAAAATTAAACAAAAAAAATAAGCTATTCTATGATGGCGTATGTCAAAATAACTTCCGATTGCCAAAAATATCATAACATTAACAAGATGCAAAAAGATCGCGAAGTGCGAGTAAGTTCAATGTTGCCATGGTTTCGAAAAAAAAAAAAAAAGAAGTTTATTACCCATTAAAATTGAACAAAAAATAAGCTAATCTATGGTGGCGTATGCCAAAACAACTTCCGATTGCCAAAAATATCAAAATATTAACAAGATGCAAAAAGATTGAAATCTCAAACACGACAAGTAATTTCCCGCTAAGTGCGAGTAAGTTCAATGTTGCCATGGTTTTTAAAAAAAGTAGTCTCTTATCTATTAAAATTAAGCAAAAAATAAGCTAATCTATGGTGGAGTGTGTCAAAATAACTTCTGATTGACAAAAATATCAAATTATTTACAAGATGCAAAAAGATTGAAATCTCAAACACGACAAGCACTTTCCGCGAAGTGCGAGAAAGTTCAATGTTGCTATGGTACCAAAAATATAAAAATTGATTGTCTATTAAAATTAACCAAAAAATAAGCTAATCTAAGGAGGTGTTATGTCAAAATAACTTCCGATTGCCAAAAATATCATAACATTAACAAGATGTAAAAAGATCGCGAAGTGCGAGTAAGTTGTTCTATGTTGCCATGGTTTCGAAAAAAAAGTAGTCTCTTATCTATTAAAATTAAACAAAAAATAAGCTAATCTATGGTGGAGTGTGTCAAAATAACTTCTGATTGCCAAAAATATCAAAATATTTACAAGATGCAAAGAGATTGAAATCTCAAAACCCAGCAAACAATTTTCGGCGAAGTCCAAGAAAGTTTGATGTTATCATGGTTCCGAAAAAAAAGTTTATTATCTATTGTAATTAAACATAAATAAGCTAATCTAAGTCAATGAATGTTAAAGAAACTTCTGATTGTCAAAAATATCAAAATATTAACAAGATGCAAAAAGATTGAACTCTCAAACACAGGAAGTAATTTTTCGCGATGCTACATATCGAACACAAGTTCAGAAAATTGCACTGATGAAACATTCCTGATTTTTTTCAAGTGTGTACGAACCCGTGAAAAATATTGGTAGCAAAATGTTTTGATTTCACGTCATAACTCTTCCCCCAAACTTCTCCATTTGCTAGATTTCCATGTATCAGCGGTGGGAGGAGGAGTAATGATGTAAATCTAAAGCGAAATAATACCAGAAAGTCAAGTTCAATAGAAAAACGGCGCCGCGGCAGCGTGTTCAGGCTTAACATAAGTCCGCACACAGTATCTTTTAATGTAATGAAAATTTTTAAAATCTGATTTTTTAGTAAAAACAATACAAAAGCGGACTAAACGGACCAAAATGTTAAAAAGCGGTCTAAAGCGGACTTTACCCTAAAAAACGGACTTTGGCGGGGAAAGCGGACCATTTGGGAGCCCTGAGGGATTCGACCTCTCTCAGGCGGTCTCTGTTATTCCTCTCTCAGCTGGGGGCTTTTAGTTGCATGCACAAAAGTATCCTTTAGGGGGATAGGGGATTAGCCGCAAGTTTTGATCTTTTGTAATCATTTATCTTTAAAATACTTCCCACGCTTGAGCAACTGATATCTGGACACTCAGAAGGGATTTAAAAGTCATCCGAGTTACGATAAAAGAACCCACCAGCAAAGGGTTGTCTGTGTTAATTGGTCGCTTTGAAGGGTTACAATGTATCGAAATCAAAAGGAACCGAAGAATACTTTTTATCATCTTAGAAAATCATTCCCGCAGTTGAAGCGTTTTTGTCCATTCAATTCTCTTGCTCACAGATTGGATCGATCAGTCAATTGTTTGAAGAATGTTTTGTTGAGCCCTTTTGAAAGACAGATCATCTTACATTTAACAGTTTGGATTTCTTAAGTGTATAAAAAGAAAAGAAAAAAGATATACTGAGATAAAGAAAAATAAATCAATAAAATAATTAGTGTTATAAAAATAATTGCTTTTCGTCTTATCCTCTATTATTTATTATTTTCCTGTTATTTACTGTGTAAATTTAATGAATATTTCAGCACATATTAGCAAACTTGGATTTTATTGCAGTGTTTAATTCAGTGCCAAAAAATTAATAAAGCGAAGCGATTTTCGAATGCAAGCTGAACAGCAAAAACAACATTAAAATCCCGATAGCAAAATGGGGAGAAAAGTGCTATTACAACGTAGCAAAAAGCAACTCTGCGGCATGCGCGTTAAGAGGTTTCGGGCTGATCATGGAATGGGTTAAATGAAAACAATCTATGTAAATAAAACAAAGAATAAGTGTGTATGTATGTGTGTGTGTATATATATATATATATATATGTATGCACCTTATACAAATCCAGTTTTTGTCAGATCCGGACCAAATTTGGCAAGAAAGTACACCTGGGGAGGGGGGGGGAGAGTATTAGTCCTGCAAGTTCCATGAAGTTCAGACTTAACTGAGTAGTACGTAATGGTCAAGAAATAAAAAAGGTGTCGATATTGATATATATGTTTATACCTTTTTTTTTAAAGTTTAATATAAATTGAAGATATTCCCTTATTTAAAACATCAAAACTGCAAGCCTGTACCGGTCTATCAAAGAAATTCAAGTCAGTAATTATTAATCTGGAACAAGACTAATATATGCATTTTTTACGGCTATTTTTAGTTTCTAAAATGGCTGCGATTCAATACAAAATTATATTACATCTAACGCACACAGGGTATTAGAGATAAAAAGTTTGAACCAGACTCAAGGATTTAATTCTAAAAAAATTATTCATGCATTTCTTTTAAGCAAAATGTATCATTTTGGCGACAAAATGACTTCCTGCCTTCACGGAAACACAATATAACGCTCTCAAATTTAAGATAAGCTTCATTTCATACTCGTAATATAAAAATATTTTTGGTTGTCTTGGTGAAAAAAACTTGACAATATAAATCTAAAAATCAATATAAGCCTCTTTTCAGGTACTGAAATCAACTTAAAATACCAAATTAGGGAGTGTTGCAACCAGGGTTGCCAGATTTAAGAACAGTAAATACGGGACAGGCTTCGAGGAGTGAAAGGGGGTGGGATATTTTTGAGGTTGAGGGCAATCACTGGTTATGTATTTTTAAGGAGTGATAAACAACCGTGTTATAATAGCTTTCCGTAGATTTCTCTTAGTATGTTTATGGGTGAGCACATTTTTGAAGGAACTCTAACTCAAAGAATAAAGCAAGCAATAGAACGAAGTTCAGTAAACATATCGACGTTGATAGGAACAGGTGCTAATTAGTTTTTTTACTTGCGTTCGCTGTAAGTTAAACGGTGCAATCGAAATTTTTTTTTGTTAAATGTGACTACTTTATCTGAAATAGTAATGCAATTAATCGTTCAGCAAAAGTTGTTTTTTAATGCTATACCAGCCAATGGAGAAATCTGAATGAGTAAAATAATTTTAATGCATCATATGACACTTATCGCCTTCATTCATATCTTTTTGTGCAACTAAGCTATTAAGCACTTCCTTTATTGTTGAAATTTCATCGTATAGATCATCTACTGATACTTTATTTTCAATATATATGTAGGGGAGAGGGGGGCACATGTAAACATGGGGCACATGTGAACAAACCATATTTTACCCAGATAACATGAGGAAAAAAATCTGAAAAAAATTCATGTAGATGACAGCAGTAATACTGTATGCTGCCTGAAATTTCAAAGATCTCAACCATTTTGTTTTTTAGTTATCATAATAACTTCTGTTTTGGAAGGCGCCAGTAAACTTTCATGTTCTAGTTCTCAGAGTAAAAACACATTCAACACTATCTTTATTGTGATTTGAACTTTATTCATTTTGAAGTGGGATTTATAAAGTAAGTTTTTGTACTCTATTTTTTTTAAAAAATTTGAAAGAAATATTGCTTTTTATCAGATTAGGCTTAAGTTGTTATATGGGGCACATGTGAACACACTATGTAGGGGCAGGTGTGAACTGTTTACATGTGCCCCATACTGATTTTTTTTTTAGTTATTTCAATTTTAAAAATTGTTTTTTTTTTTTTTTTTTGATTAGGCTAATTAAAAAACATTGAATACTTAAAAATTTTAATAATTGAAGTTAGTATCAGCTGTATCGCGACTGTGTTGGAGGCCCCAAAAGTGATCGCAGTTTGTGGAGAGAAACAAGTTGGACAAAATGTTTCAGGCGAGAGATGTGAACTTGTATCATTTTGTGGTATAGTTAATGCAATGGGAAACACTGTACCTCCTGTTTTTGTATTCCCAAAAAAAAGATACAAAGATATTTTCTTAAATGGAGCACCATCAGAAAGCTTAGGGTTAGTATCCAAAACTGGATGGATGACAGCAGATATCTTCCTAGATGTTGTAAAACACTTCCAAAAGTACTCCCGCTGTACCGCAGCAAATCCTGTTTTGCTTCTACTTGATAATCATGAAAGTCATATCAGTTTGGATGTAATATTATTTTGTCGTGAAAATGGAATAGTTCTCCTTACATTCCCCCCTCATTGTTCACATCGCTTACAGCCTTTGGATGTAGGTGTTTATGGCCCCTTTAAATCTGCACTGAAAACTTCTTTTAATGACTGGTTGACATTACACCCAGGAAAAAGAATAACCATATATGAAATTGGTCCGTGTTCTTCACCAGCTTTCACAGCAGCCTTTACATCCAAAAATATTAAATCGGGTTTTTCTAAACCAGGAATTTGGCCGTTATCTCGGCTTGCTTTTACTGACGCTGATTTCATCCCAATTCAAATAACAAGCTTAATGCCAGTTAATCCTGAGGATGCCTCCACCAGCTGCAATGCACATTCAAGTCCTACCCCGGAATGTGTGAGACCATTGCCTAGAATAGAATTTGACGATTCCACTCTAGGGAAAAGTAAGCAGCGTCAAAAAAGAAAATCAAGAATTTTCACAGACACCCCCGAAAAAGATATTGTTGTCAAAGCTATGGAAGAAAAGGAAGATAAAATGTGAAAGAGTTGCAAAGAAAAGAAAGCTAGAACTTGCTGAGCTGTTGAAAAAGGAGCAGTCAAAGGTTGTAGTCAGTGACTCCGAGTCCGACATTAGCTTTGAAGAGAGCAGTCATCAAGAACTTTGTGCTGAAGTCAACCTTGCACCAGAAAATTTAGCTGTGAATGACTTTGACCTCTTAGAATTCACTACAAAAAAGACAAAAATTCACTATGTTCGGCTGTATCGAGAAAATGGAGAGTGATGAAGCAAATGTTAAATTCATGAGGAAGCAGAAGAAAGAAACCTTTGTATTTCCAGAAACAGATGATACATCGATGGTAAACACTGATGATATTCTGCTAAAATTACCCCCACCAACAATTTTAGGTAGCACATATCAAGCTGCTTCTTCAGTTTCTTTTTCTGTAAAACTTGAAGGCTATAATGTTCGTTGAATCAAGTCAATTTATTATGTACTCAATATTTATATTTTCATTGTGTTTATTAATGTGTAATAAAGAGTACTTAAAGATATGCTTAGGTGCATTTTATACCATTTATGTATCTGTTCACTTGTGCCCCAGGTGTGTTTACAACTGCCCCCCCACTGGGGCAGATGTGAACAAAAAGTAACATATTTTGGAATTAATTTTTAGGTTGGAATTTACTCTTGTAGAAGGGGGATAACTGCATGAAAATATCAGCAAATGTTTGATTTATTATATTTAGCACCTTTTTCTTTTTTATCTCAAATCAATAATGAAAAATATAGAAAAATGTCGTTTTTGTTCACATGTGCCCCCCTCTCCCCTAACTGTTCTACAATAGCTAACAAGTCAGAAAACTACTTTATTTATTAAAACCATTGGTCTTAAAACAAAAAGGGGATTGTTATGTGTGAAATCAAACCACTTTTTCTCATGTAATTCAGAGCTGTTTCAAAAACTTTCTGGTATCCCTCAGTCAGACATTGTATTTTTCAACCGTCTAGGTTCTATTTTAAGGTTTTAGTGACGAACGATTCATATAAAACTCATCTTCAAATGTGCTTTCTAGCTGTTTTACCAAATGTGTCATAATATCATAAAGTTATCAGCTGCAGTTGTAGATTCTTTTTAAAGTTTTTTACGGACAACTTCAAAAACGGGGCACACATTACAAAGAAAATGGGAAACTAATGCAACCTTATTGGTTTCACATGTTTCAGCTGTACTTTCTTCACTTGAAAGCAATAATTTTCTGAGAGGCTTATTGATGGATTCTCCCTCGCTCATAAAATAATTCATGAGTGAAGGCCAAGATTAAATGAGTCGATCTACAGCTGGAGCTAAACTTAGCCATCGTGTCGGGATTTGTTTTAGTAGCTCTTTAAACTCTAGGTTAGCAAACTCAAAACACTCCTTTAAATCATTCTGCTTAGTTGTAAATATAGAAAAATGTGAATACATTTTTAAAACAATAGTTTTGACATCAACTTCTAAAGCAACAACAGCATTGGCGAAATGCAGTGATAACTATATGAGCTAAACACCCTGACTTTAGTAAATTTTTCTTTTGCTCTCAAAGTAGGGTATATACTGACCGCTTTGTTTCAAAATTAGCGTTGGTACTGTCGGTTGAAAATGATGAAACTGATTGTAAATCCAAGTCTGACTCAATCAATGCTTTAGTAAGAGTGAAACAGTTTACTACACAGAGTCAGCCGTCTCGGAACTTTTTGCTCTTTGATTTTCTTAATGCTCTTTATTTGACAATTTTTGTTTTCTTTTAAATTTTTTTCCCCGTCTCGTTTTGTACAATATTGTTATTAACTAGAATACGAGACTTTAGCCGTCCCGTATAAAAGTTTCCCGGGACGCGGGACAATTTTTCAAAATACGGGACTGTCCCTTGAAATCCGGGACGTCTGGCAACCCTGGTTGCAACTATCCCTCGAACTTTGGGTAAAATTCACTTTGAGCAACTTTTAAAGAGCTTCAACATGCTGCAAAAATGGAACAAATATGAATTTTTTCCCGATGAGGTATTCGCAAATTTATGATTTTCTTTAAAATTGGATTAGAATTCAAAGAACACTTTTTTCTAAATGAAATGTCGGGGTGAAACGCACCCATGACAACGTGTATACGAAATTTCATGATGATCGGTTGAGTAGTTAAGGCATGAAAAGGTAACAAACAAACGAAATCTCTTTCGCATACATAATATTTGTAAGGATATATTATTATTTTGTAGTATATTATTCAACAGGAGGGGGGGGGCGGCACTTGTCAATATTGCCTAGGGCGGCAGAACTAATAGAGCCAGCCATGAACATTTATAGTTTACACAACATTATCAACATTATGTATTCACTTTAGATTTTTTATATTTTACTAGCATTCCCGTACCCGGCATTGCTCGGGTAATGGAATTAGCAAAGGTTAACAGTGTTTGGGGCACCTAGTTCCGAAAATCCCCTGTAATAATTACTTATTACCTATTTTTTTTTTCTAATTTTGGAAGGATCCCGGGACCCCTGGACTCCTTATAAGTATATGCCCTTGTACTTAACCGATCTTTAACTGTTCTTAACGATCCTTCTAAAATACTGATTATCTTTGCAAACAAAGGCCATCCACATTTTATTGTTATACCTATGTTTAAGCAAGAATTTCTTTGTATAACACATTTTCAGGTTGGTTTTTTTTTCTGGTGCTAAAATTATTAAGCAAGCTACATAAAAT
The DNA here is from genome assembly GCF_026930045.1 of Uloborus diversus. NCBI lineage: Eukaryota > Metazoa > Arthropoda > Arachnida > Araneae > Uloboridae > Uloborus > Uloborus diversus. The sequence continues at coordinate 100,137,532 of NC_072738.1, forward strand.
TGGCCGTGTGAAAATAAAAGTCTTCTTTAAATTGATCCCTGCTACTTTTAATGTCTGTCCTTGTGACTTATTAACGGTTATTGCAAAGCAAACTTTTACAGGAAACTGCACTCTTCTAAATTCAAAAGGATAGTCGACCTATGATGATGTTCTTAAAAACTTCGTTTCTAGTTTTGAAAAAATGAAATCAAAAGACAGAAACATTATTATTTGACTTGAGAAAAACCTCGAAGAATCATGAGAGAAATAAAAACAATATCAAATTTAAAATTCGTTATCGACCAAAAGTTGAGATGAAGTACTGAATAATGATTTGAATGGAGGAAAGCTTCTTAAAATAAGGGATTTAAATTTCAATGACAGATTTTAATTTCACAGAAATTAACGGATTTTAAGTAATTTCTCCCGAACTAATTGTTATTTCGAAAAATCCTTTCTTAGTGGATACTTTCGTAATCATGTGGATATGCCTGCCAAATTTCAAGTCTGAGGCTTCAGCCGTATTGGCTGTGCATTGATATATATATATATATATATATATATATATATATATATATATATATATATGTTATCTCAGGACATTGATTTTTATATATTAAGATTATGCATTTTATGTAGATTTGATTCATTAAAATGGCATTATAAGAATTTTCTTAGGAATCATCATGAAGCCTCAGTCTAAATTTTTATTTCTAGCACTGCTCAGAGGAAACCTTGTTTCTGGATAAAATTTAAAGTAAACCAAGTGTTTGGATAATAAAAGTTAAGAAAACATTCCAAGTTAAATATTGTTTAATGAGAATGTTTTAGATTCAATTATTATATGAATTCATTTTCAATGGAAATGATGTGAAATCTGTATTGTTTGACAACAAGGAAATCAGCTCAAGTGCTTATGAAGTTGTGGGAAGGTAAAGCACAGTATCTGCAGAAATGACGCTTTGAAATAGTTGCAGAAACCTGTTTCAGAATCCATATAATAACAACAGAGAAATGTTGTACTTAAGACTTTTTTTCAAGCTTAAGTTTCAGCGGAAACTAAATAAGCATGCTTATATACAATAAAGTTAAAATACAATAGGTGATAAACATGTAAGAAAAAAGAAAATAATAATAATAATAATAATTTTGCATTAACTGCGCTTTACCTTCCCATGACAGAATTAAATTTTTTTCCAAGCAACATTAAAAAGAAAATTCTCGATTCTGAAAAAACTTTTCTACAATAATCAGTGTGATATATGAGAAAATGAGCTACTGAAAAAAAAAAGATAAAATGTCAATGCCACTTTTTGTTATCTCGGAACAAAACGGTAAAACATAATGTTGGATTCACGATTTTTCCGTGTCAGGGCAAATCTTGAAACTGCCGTCCGTAACCATCTTTATTTCAAGAGCTTCAACGGAAAAAACACAGGAATAGGTGTGCATTTTCCACCTGGGGCAAGGAGCCCACCTTGTTCCCCCCTTGATTCGGCACTGAACATAATCGTAGGACAAGGAGAATGATGTCTAGACTTCAAAAACTTTGTATAATATTATGACATAAAAATTGACATAAATCTCATTCCTACCATATCAATGTATTTCCGAACTTTTTTTCTAAGAGTATCAAGATTTACAGATGAAGAGGCTGTACTACTTTCATTTTTAGGTGAAAAGGATTGCAAATTGTTGTCTTCGTTTTCGCCCGCCATTTGTATACAAATTTTTGACAGGAGTACGGTTCTGAGGTTTGGTTCCTGCACAAAAAAAAAAAAAAAAATCTTAAAACATGTAATGGCTTAACGCATTTAACAATTAACAAATTTAAACTTTGAATGAGAATCAATAGCATACCTAGTGCTCAAAAATATGGTTTAATTTTGAAACAAACATCAAAGTCGTTACCTTGTCTTCCTATGATTGGTGAAAGAAGTTAGTAGGGATGAGATGTTGGTTATCGTCTACTCCAATTTAAGAAGCCAAAACAATGTGGCAACGTTGAAAAGACGTTAAATAAACGTCTCTAACACCTTAATGTGGGGGGGGGGGGATAGCGGACGTTTTTTATTTTTTGTCTGTGCTCTACGGATATTTCTGACATTTCAATAGGGAAGTTGCAACCTATTAAATGTTCATATTTTGGCTATTGGATATTGTTAATTGACCCTCAAAACTAAAAAATTCACCATCGCCGAATTTTAAAACACCGTGGTTGATTTTTAATGAATTTTTAAAAATCCACGCGCAAAAGTGCGCGCTTCTGAAACGTCACGAGCCTACGTCACAGGGCGCGAATGGGCAGCCTTCCGCCGAAGATCCCTTGTTTTCGCTAGGAACATTTTGAGCGCGCTGATATTTTTATTTTTTAGAAATTCAATAATCCTTTTGCACACACTATGGAGACCGGATTCGTTAAAGCACAATCTAAATAATCTTCCTCATGTAACATCAATGAGGATATTCGAATATTTCCGAGAGGATGAGAGGTTTAATGTTCCAGAAACGCGAGGAGTTAAATGCGAGGAGATAAGCCTTTTAGGTTTCGTCTTCGAAGTCGAATGCGTGACCTTCGGCTTCTCCCATATCGGAAGAGGGCATGACGTCACTTCCTATGCCATTTGACGTCACAAGAGCTTGAACTTTAAAAATTAATTTAAGAAAAAAAACTACTTAACGTATCGCAAAAATTTTTTCACCTATGATGTTCATACATGTTACTCTATCATATAAAAATAAAATTGAAAAATCGAAAATTTCCCTATTCAAGTTTCTGTGCATCATTGCATTGTTGCGCTAAAGAAATGCTTTTATATGCAATGTAAGCGCCGATTCGACACCGAGGTCGACAACTTTTAGGTCATGTTTGGATGATAGAGGAAAGCAGAGGAATTTCTCTTCCAAACTTTTTTCGAATTGAAGTCAATTTTGAGCAATTTTTGGAAGTTAAAGGGTGTGGGGACCTTCGCCGGAAAGGTTTTTGAAATTTTATTCTTAAAAATTTCAGACTTTCTTTGTTGAGGTTCAATGATACGAAATGGGAAGAAATGGGGGGGCGCAGATTCGGCGCCGAGCATTTTGGGCGCCGCGGGAATATTAGGCACCGAGTATTTTGGACGCCGGGAACATTAGGCTCCAAGCATTTTGGGCACAGGGAACATTGAGCGCCAAGCATGTTAGGTGCCTGATGGAACATTGGGCCCAACCCAGACAGCACAGATCTTCCAATATTCGTTGTTATATCGTTGAACTGGTGCAAAACTCATGACATATCACAAACGGATATCGACGCGGGGCTTTTCCAAATATGGTTGACAAAAGTACGAAATTGGCACAGGTTTCAAAATAAATCCAAAATATGTTTGAAAGTTTACATTTATAGTATATAGCGTATCTCTAATTTTTGTAATCATTTTGACGAGTTTTTACATGTCTGAAAACTGTTTAATCTGCTCATGCGCAACAATTTCAGTTTAGAAAAATGGCTATTTACTGACTGTAGTATGTTTCCACGTTGTCAGTTTTCGGCTTGTGTATTGTTGCGAGTGTGAGTGTGTAAATGAATTAGCGACTTCTTGTATTAACGTGAAGTAAGTAATTGCCTGCTTTTTAAGTTTTTTTAAATTATGTTTTCTAAATTCAAGAAACAATGCTTTGATCGTCAAGAACGACGTAGAGATAGCTTTGAATTAAAAATTCTCATATTCTTCTTCTTATTATTATTATTTTGTTTGTTTGTTCAGATTATTGCTGGAATAAAATTTGTGCATACAGAAGAAATGGTTTATTGTCTACTTAAATATGAACACAAAATAGGTTATCATTGATTCATAGATTACTGGCATGTTTTTTGGAAGTTTTAAATCTTTAAAATTACTTTTTTTAAACGTTAAAAATAGTTAACATCAGCCATTTTTTCTTAAATTATTTAAATAAAATATACATATTTATTTATATTTGAAATTAATTTAAAAATTATTTCATTTTTCCTGTCTTTCTTAATTATTTTATTGAGTTATATTCCAAATTTGAATTTTATTTAAACGATTTTTTAAAAATTCTTAAGTATATTACTGTTTTAAAAAGTTTGAGGGTAAAAAAGTTTTTAAGACTTTCAAAAAGTGTGCAAACAGTCTATAAATTATTGGTAATTAATTTACCAAGATGCAATTTATGTAGATATTTCGTGACACAAACACATGAGAAAATCGTTGATAAATCCTCTGAAACAGGTTGTTAGTTCATCTAATATTAGTAGATAAATCCATTTAACCTCTAAAATCCGTTGAAAACTCCTCCAGAGTACAATATAACCAAAATAGAAATATCGTTGATATTTTGTAAGCATCCAAAAAACGTTGAGAATTGCTCCCAAAAATGTTGAAAGTCATATTATATCTACAGCGATTTCACGTAAAATCGCTGTGCTGGGCGGACATTTTGCTATTTTATCAACCAGTTCTCTACGAATTTAAGAGTATTTCGGTACATGTGATCACGTTGATGATACATTACTTCTACGATTTTGGGACGATTTGTGCTGTTTGGGCAATGACGCTCAAAATTCCCGGCGCCCAATATGCTCGGCGCCCAATGTTCTCGGCACCCAAAATGCTTGGTGCCTAAAGTTCCTGGCGTCCAAATTGCTCGGCGCACAAAGTGCTTGGAGCCCAATGTTCCTGGCTCCCAAAATGCTCGGCGTCCAATGTTCCCGGCGCCCAATCTTCCTAGACCGTAAGTGACAGCGGCAGTTAGGGCTCTTAAATCTTAATGGCAAAATTTCAGAATGTAATTGATACTAGAGTCCCTATATGAAAACGTAGTTTTCAGAGTTGCGACAACGCGGCATCATTTTCCTATTGGTCGAAGACTGCCTGAGGCAGTGTTTCTTCTTCTCCCGTAGGATTAACATCAGACCCCGTACATCGTTTCTCCTATGTTTGCAAAATATTTTTACAGCGAGGTAGCACTAAAATTAAACTTTTTAATTACTTCATATCGTCTAAAGATTTTACATTGAATAAGAATGAAATAGTGCTTTAGAAACTTGACCTTAATCGTACACTTTTCTCAATGTATCCCAATCGTGTGCATTTTTTTTCCGATAGTCTTGGAGTGTCTGTAAAATACTAAATTGCTTTTGTGACTCATATTTGGTAAATTGATTGTGAAATTCTTCGTTTAATTGTGCTCCTCTTTCAGTTGTATCATTCACAACTTTCAGCGTTTTAACGATATCTCTTCCCTTTAAATAGCTTCCTTCATTTTGCCATAAATCAGGATCAAATAGGAAAACATCTTTTGGTGTTTGCAACTTTTAAGTTTTATTGACTTGTAATTGATTTTATAAAGAGGAAGATCGTTACTAAGAAATTCATCATCAAAGAAAATCATCTACTGTTATCTGAAATTTTTTATACAGTCATCACACACGTCTTCCTATTCAGCAAGCATTTTTTTGAAGTAGTCTTTTCCTATCTTCAAAGTTAATTCCTTCATCCAATACGGACAAAGTTACTAGTTCATCCCCTAAGTACCATAAGTGATTTATGAATTTTTCAATCACTGCTTCTGCTGCATGTTTGTCATCATTTTGTACGCTGCAGGTTTTTTAGACACTCGACTTTATATTAATTTAAAAGGCCTAGAATGGGTTGCTGCAAAAAACTATATCTTCATACAACATTTAACTAAAAAACAGCATTTACGGGCATTCTTTTCATGTAAGGTCAATTTAAATTGTTTATTAAATATATAAATATTCAAGCAATAAATTCTGGCTCACAGATGAGCTCCAGGTTGCCGAAAACATATCCCTGTAGGAGGGAGGACTTCACCAAGAAATATTATTACATGTTATGAGAATTATCGGTAATATTTCTTAATTCCGCTTTCTACGAACAATAATATGTCATCAAATTCTTCTTTTAGAATTTAAGTGATATGTGTACTTTTTGAATTTTAAAGCGCTTAAATAATATAATATCGAGGCTAGAACTAAGAAAGGCAAGAACTTCTTTAAAGATACTCTGCAGTACGATTTCAAGTGCATGATGATAGCAATACAAATGCAATATATCACCGTTCAACTTTTGCTCTAAAAAATTGCATGCACAATTTATACGGCCGGTATTGTAAGCCGCTGTATAAAACACTACAGATTGAACAGTTAGCAATAAGAAGCAATCATCTAAGATCTTAATATATGAAAATAAATGTCCTGAGATAACATATATATATATATATACATATATATATCAACGCACAGCCAATACGGCTGAAGCCTCAGACTTGAAATTTGGCAGGCATATCCACATGATTGCGAAAGGATTTTTCGAAATACCAATTAGTTCGGGAGAAATTAATTAAAACCCGTCAATTTCTGTGAAACTAAAACCTGTCATTGAAATTTAAATTCCTTATTTTAAGAGGCTTTTCCTCCATTCAAATCATTATTCAGTACTTCATCTCAACTTTTGATCGATAGCGAATTTTAAATTTGATATTGTTTTTATTTCTCACGTGATTCTTCGAGGCTTTTCTCAAGTCAAATAATAATGTTTCTGTCTTTTGCTTTCATTTTTTCAAAACTAGAAACAAAGTTTTTAAGAACATCATCATAGGCGGACTATCCTTTTGAATTTAGAACAGTGCAGTTTCCTGTAAAAGTTTGCTTTGCAATAACCGTTAATAAGCCACAAGGACATACATTAAAAGTAGCAGGGATCAATTTAAAGAAGACTTTTTTTTTTCACACGGCTAATTTTATGTAGCTTGCTCCAAAGTCTGTTCATCAAGCAGCTTAATAATTTTAGCACCAGAAAAAAAACCAACCTGAAAATGTGTTATACAAAGAAGTTCTTGCTTAAACATAGGTATAACAATAAAATGTGGATGGCCTGTGTTTGCAAAGATTATCAATACTTTAAAAGGATCGTTAATAACAGTTAAAGATCGGTTAAGTACAAGGGCATATACATAAGGAGACCAGGGGCCCAGGGATCCTCCCAAAATTAGAAAAAAATATAGGTAATAAGTAATTATTACAGGGGATTTTCGAAACTAGGTGCCCCAAACACTGTTAACCCTTGCTAATTCCATTACCCGAGCAATGCCGGGTACGGGAATGCTAGTATCATATACAACTGAAGAAATGTCTCAGAAATTCTGAGTAACTGTTCAACATTGGGACCTGAAGCTATCATGGTAAGCCTATCGGCATTTTTTTTTTCAGTTACATCTGGATGTATATATATAGCTTTGTATCCCAGGGAATAACTAAAAAATCTAAATTTAAATTCATGAAATCTGATTTTACCTCTCGAAGATTTTCTCTTGCTCTCTTAAGGGATGTACGATTGATCATAAGGTTGTTTGGATTTAAATTTACTGCATCTACATAGACTGTTAATAAATGAGCAGCATCTTTGTAACTCATGTGGCATTTGTCTAACAGTGATGAAATGCGAGCAGATATCAGTAGTTGTCAATCTTTTTTGCGTTGTGGTAGATCAGATATAGAAAAAAGGTTCAACAGGTTAGGATAGATACCCATTTCGGTTTCTAAATCTTGTGAATTGCAAGAGGAATTTGATGATAATAAAGGACTATGTACTGAAATAGAAGACAGTTTAAAGTATAGATTTTTACATTATTCTGATCTGGAATTTTTTTAAATTTATATTTTAGATATGGAAAATAGAGTTTATTTTTATGGTAGGATGATCGAGGATTTTTCAAAATTTAAATTATAAGAATGCATAAATATTTAAGTATGTAACTAAAGAACAGCGAATTAAAATATAATTGTCATTACTTATAATTACAGCATGGAAACCTAGTGACCCTATTTGCCACACCTATTACATACACAGAAAATTTTCTAAATCAACACCACCAAAGCCTGGAGGAGGCAATTTGTTGTTGTCAAAAATCATTCATTAATGGCCTTTAGAATCCCTTGTGTGCATCTTGGTGGAAAGAAATGCTCCCCTGCCACTTGGTTTGAAACGAGCGCGAATAGCGTTATGCATGTCCCAAGGCCATTGGTGCACATGTACCCTAATGTAATAATGTAATATGTAAAATTTTACAGAATGAAAGTGAGAGAATGGTTGGTCTGGAAGTAGCAACATCTATTGAGGTTCAAACTTACTTTAAATATGAAACCTAGGAATATTTTTACATAAAAATGAGAAAATCCGCAATTTTTTCTTCGAAACTCGGAAAAGGGGGCCCTAGGGGCACGTGTTAATATTCATGGATTGACTTAAAATTTTGCATGGATCATTTATTTGTATGATGGAACAAATTGAGGTGGCGTCGTGTAAAATATCTATAACTTCAAAAATGAGGACCACCCTAATGTATATATATATGTATATATATATATATATATATATATATATATATATATATATATATATATATATATTATATATATATATATATATATATATATATATATATATATATATATAAACTGTACTTAGTCGCGTTTATTTTCTTCCGTCTCTCTTGGCAGTGGATTTGTTTTTGTTGACTGCTGATGTTTGGTTTCCTTGGCGATAGGCATTTAGTTTTCTTGGCGGCGGGGACGCTCCCGCGTCCCATGATCAGCATCAATTTTTACTTTCTTCTATATCTAATATATAGAAGAAAGTATTGGATTCGTGCAAATTTTCGAATTTCGAATTTTGACGGATTCGAACGTTTTGAGGTGTGCTGAGTCCATTCCGACCATTTTTGGAAAATGTCTGTCTGTCTGTGTGTGTGTGTGTGTGTGTGTGTGTGTGTATGTGTGTGTGCGTGTATGTATGTATGTGTGTGTGTGTATGTATGTGTGTCACGTCTGTGTGTGACCAGTTTTTTGTGGCCGCTCTACAACAAAAACTACCGCATGAAATCGAACGAAATTTAGTACACATATGTGCCCCTATGTGAACTTGTGCCCATTAGTTTTCGGCGCGAATTCCTCCAAGGGGGGTGGAGCAATGGGACGTTTTTCGAGTTACGTGTGCTTGCTATTCCTCAGGAAGTAACTGGCGGAATCAAACAAAATTTGGTCCATATGTTGGTATTAACAGAAACAGGTGCTGATTCAATTTTGGTGTCAATAACTCAAACGGGGGTTGAGCTATAGAACGTTTTTTGTCGTCAATTGTGACTGCTGTATCTCAAGAAATAATGAACGGAATGAAAGAAAAATTTATCGGCAAGTAACCCTTAGTGGGTATAAGAACTGATTTTATTTTTGTGTCAACAGCTAAAAAGGGGGGGTAGCGCAATCACCCGTTCTTTTTTTCCATTTTGAGTACCCTATCTCAAGAAGTAATGCTACGTTCTGGTTGAAATTTGGAATATATGTGAATCCATATGTAAACAGGCTTTGGTTCGATTTTGACGCCGATCGCTCCAAGAGGTGTTGATTTTTTTTTTTTTTTTTTTTTTTTTTTTATTTTTATTTTTTTTTTTTTTTTTTTTTTTGCGAATAAAAATATTTTTATTAATGCAACAATAAGAAAGATAAATCGTAATAGATTGTCGTCTGCGTATTTCTCGTGATTTTAATTGTATGGAAATGATCGGAAATATTATCTCAATGATTTAAAATTTTTAACTGTTGCCATCTTATGTTTGTTAATAAATAAAATATTTGTAATTAATTCAAGTTAAGCTTTTAAAGTAATTTTCAATTTTCGCTCTTTGTTTTGTTTTTACAATAATTCAGACATTGGGATGGTCGTCAAGTTTTTGCCTGTGTAATTTTGTTTTTGTTAGGAATATTGCTTCCTCGTCAAGCATGGAGAGGGATCAGAAAAAGGAAAAATATAGAAGAAAGTTTCGTGATGGCCACAACATACTAGTAATTGTATGGAAATGATCGGAAATATTATCTCAATGAATTAAAATTTTTAACTATTGCCATCTTATGTGTTTTAATAAATAAAATATTTGTAATTAATTCAAGTAAGGCTTTCAAAGTAACTTTCAATTTTCGCTCTTTGCTTTGCTTTTACAATAATTCAGACATTGGGATGGTCGTCAAGTTTTTGCATGTGTCATTTTGTTTGTGTTAGGAATATTGCTTCCTCGTCAAGCATGGGGAGGGATCAGAAAAAGGAAAAATATAGAAGAAAGTTTCGTGATGGCCACAACATACTAGTAATTGAATGGAAATGATCGGAAATATTATCTCAATGATTTAAAATTTTTAACTGTTGCCATCTTATGTTTGTTAACAAATAAAATATTTGTAATTAATTCAAGCAAGGCTTTTAAAATAACTTTCAATTTTCGCTCTTTGCTTTGCTTTTGCAATAATTCAGACATTGGGATGGTAGTCAAGTTTTTGCATGTGTAATTTTGTTTTTGTTGGGAATATTGCTTCCTCGTCAAGCATGGGGAGGGATCAGAAAAAAAAAAAAGAAAAATATAGAAGAAAGTTTCGTGATGGCCACAACATACTAGTTATAAGTGTAACTGAATTCTAGTCAATTAAAGTCAAATAGTTATCTGTGTTGAAATTTATTGCAGAAATCTGGAATACTTAAATATAGTTGTCGAGTTTAGGCATTTTTTCTCTTTTAAAGCTGTTGAAGGCCCAACGCTCTCGCACTTTTTATATTGTTGGTCAGCATTGAGAATCGAATGTTTTCTTGTCATGACTACGTTATTTTATTATACTGTAAATTGTAAAAGTATTATCTTCAAATCCGACGTGATAATTTAGAATTAATATTATAGAGTTATTATACTCTAACAACATATTCTGTTGAACTTTCACGTTCAACAGAATGATGATGGGCAATCTGATGGGCATTTCTCGAAACCGAAAAGTTCTATTTGTTGTCGTTAAACTTCTACAATGACTGTATTCTTTCTTAACAAGCAGAACGAAATTTTTTTGTTTGAAATTCCATTCCAAATTTTATAGACATACCATTGATCTGTACTACGTTTATCAGGGGCAACCTCTGCCAAAGATATATCTACTTTTTAAAAGTTTAGTACAGCCATATTTTCTCAGGACTCTAGTTTTTTCCAAACCATATCCTTTTCGCCCAGTGGATATTTCCATTCAAATGTTGGAGTAAATGGCGTAATTGTAATTCATTTGTATGAAATTCATAAATAAACCATTGCAAATAACGTCCAATAGAAATCTATATATATATATATATATATATATATATATATATATATATATCATCTTAATATATAAAAATCTTCTGTGCGAACGTTTGTCACCATAAGGCTTTTAAACGGCTGGACCGATTTTGATCAAATTTTTTGTGTGTAATTAAGTTGTGGCAAGCATGGTTTCGAAGCGCGATGGATCGAATCGGAAACGTTTTTGTTTAGTAATTAAATAATTTAAAAATCAGATGGTCTCAAATGATTAATATTTATTTTAAACTATTGTTGAGCGAGAAGTGAAATAAATATTTAACCCGTTGCCAAAGGACAATAAAAAGCCAGCTCTGGTTTTTGTAATGAAATTTCCTTCTGTGATATGTCAATTCGGAACTCCAGCGCTCGAATACGCTACCTTGCGGTGATTTACAAAACTGCCGATGGAACTAAAACATTGCCACGTTTTAGTTCCATGTGTGTCTGTTGACGTAAACACAGGCAGTTTGTTCTGAGTATTTATTAACGCAATCGATGTGTCTTAGTTTGCTTTCAGCTACAGAAATCAATTCGTCCCCTAAGAGTATTCTCGAGCTTCTCAAAATAATGTTAGTTTTCCTTATTTCTTTCAAAAAAGTATTAAATGGTGGACGCGTAAACAAGAAAACTCTGGATTAACAAAATTGGATAACGTTATACCAGGTAAAATTTTTTATTGTATGAATTTGTAAGAATATGAGTTTTTTTTAATCTTAAATTAATTTAACTAATCATATTTTACAGCAGCATTTAGTTGGAATGGACAGTATGCAAAATATTTTCTTGGATTTATTATCGTAGAACAAAATGAAAAATGTTTAACCTAGAAAGAATTTACTTTATTCCTTTTATTCTCAGCTGAAAGGTTTCGCCAAATTTGTTTAGGGTTATAATTTTGGTATTGTGCGAGCAAAGTAGCCTTGGCGAGATTTCGCGTTTTTAGTTAAACCATTTTTAATTTTTATCATGAGTGGAATAAAATGGTAGTAATATTACAGAATTCGATAAGTAAAAAGAAATAATGGTCAATCAACTGAAAAGAAAACTACCACCATATATCTGTGGAATTTTGTTGATGATTTGCATAACATGACACAATTAAATCGTAACTCAGAAAATAGAAAAATCGAAACAGAAAATTTTTAAATGAACCGATTCGGGAATTCGAGAGAAATAACTCAGCTACAAATGGAAAAAAAATAAGCGCTAGCCAAGCAAGGCAAAAAAGTATCATCTTCTTTCGATAACAATTTGTAATGTCACATTGAATTTTCTAGCATTAATTGTTATTCTTGTCAGGCCACAATTATTATTTAGTTTTATCAAGAATTGATAAATATCGAATTCAACATCATGGAAATAGCTGCTTAGAACTACGAACTACGTAGTTTGCATTAATCTTTGACGTTTAGTAATGCTTCTTGAATTCTCATTTCTTTCTACGTGGGCCAGAATATCCACAAGACTTTGAAAATTAATTTAAAAAGAATAAAGCGAAAAAATCATACGTACGAACAAAAATCACAACACTTTTAGCATTTTCTTCGTTACCATGTGCGTTTGTTTTAGTTTTCAATTCCGCCATTAGACAGTGACTTCAGTGCCCCCTACAGTTCGTTGGAGTTGCGAATTGAGAACAGATATAACGTAGAGAGAGAGAGAGAGAGAGAGAGAAGCCTTCATTTCTTTAAAGCTAGGATTTTAGGTCCAGTCTATTTTAAAGTAAAGTACTTGAAAAAATCGGATTTCTTTCACTAGGTTCACGTAAAACGCGTATTTTTCGTCGTAGTTAAACCATGTGACCGGATCGGTCTAAATTATCAGATAGTACCGTACATAACAACATTTGTTTCTCAGCTCAAATCCATCTGAGTTTTGCCACCAATGGCAAGAATACTTTAAGGATTATCAAACTAATCAGTACGTTATTAAAGGAAAAGATGGAGGAACTTAAAAACGAAACAAATTTTATTTTCGTCCAGATAAATTACAACAGCGTATAGTTCTGTACACACATAATCAGTGCAGTGGAAGATTTTTATCTTTGGTGGAAAGAACAAATTAGGCAATATATGAAGTTTTCGTTCGAAAGATCGAACCGCTAATCGTTCGGAGTTCGCTTCCCTCATGATTGGCTGGATTACAAGAACGTGGTGGCTTGGCGACTTTGGCCATAAACAATACAATTGTGTGATTATTTGTTTGATACTGTTAATGTAATTTATTGTATTTGTTTTTTATTTGGCAAAATATTTTAAATTGCAAAGAATTGTTTTTCGTTTATAAAGATTGTTTAGTCATTTTAGTTGAAGAATTTTTATTTCATATCGGGGGGGGGGGGGGGGGGGTGAGCGATTTTCGCTTATTCAGGGAACTATTTTTTTCATTTTTTAAACGATATACTTTCGATTGTTTTATTCTTTTTCATATCGGGGATGTTGCAGCGGGATTTTTCGTTTGTTCTAGATGGGTAGTTAGTTTTTTGCACTTACTGTCTGAAGAGGATTTTTATTCTTTTAGTATGGCTGAAGGAACAAACTATACATTCTATGAAGATCTTTCAAGCACGCCAGAAAAAATAGTAAATAAAACAACAGCTCAGACAGCATTAGATAAATCAAGTTGTAATAAATATACGCATTCTGAAACCAAGCAGCGTAAAACATTTTCTTTTTACTAAATTTTTTCAACAATACGGTTCAAAACACTTGATAGTTTTATTGAGATATTTCTACTATTAAATTTACAAAGTTTGAACAGAACAACGTCTGTCGGGTCCTCTAGTCTTAATATATAAAAATCTTCTGTGCGGACGTTTGTCACCATAAGGCTTTTAAACGTCTGGACCGATTTTGATCAAATTTTTTGAGTGAAATTAAGTTATGGCATGGTTTTGAAGCGCGATGGATCGAATCGGAAACGTTTTTGTTAAATAATTAATTTAAACATCGGATGCTTATGTCCCCCAAATGATTAATATTTATTTTAATCTATTGTTGAGCGAGAACTGAAATGAATATTTAACCCGTTGCCAAAGGACAATAAGCCAGCTCTGCTTTTTGTAATGAAATTTCCTATTTTAATTGAGAATAGATAAAACGTAGAGAGAGAGTGAAGCCTTCGTTTCTCTCTCTCTCTCTTGAAAGTAACGGGTTTAGGTCCTGTGATATATTTTAGTAAAGTACTGGAATGTTCACGCAAAACGTGTGTTCTGTCGTCGTAATTGAACCATATGACCGGATCGGTGCTTTAGGTTTTCCTAACCAAATGATCAGAAAGTACCGTACCTAGCAACATTTGTTTCTCTGCTGAAATCCATCTGAGTTTTGGCACCAATGTCAAGAATACTTTAAGGATTATCTAACTAATCAGTACATTATTAAAGGAGAAGATGATAGAATTTAAAGACGAGACAAATTTTATTTTCGTCCAGATAAATTATAACAGGGTAGTTCTATACACAAAAGATGAGTGCAGTGGAAGATCTTTATCTTTGGTGGAAAGAACAAATTAGGCAATATATGAAGTTTAAAAAATTTTCGCTCAAAAGATTGGACCACTAATCGGTGGAAGTTGGTTTCGCTCACTGATGGGCTGGATTACAGTAACGTGGTGGCTTGGCGACTTTGGCTATAAACAATAGATTTGCGTGATCATTTGTTTACATTTTAAAGCTACTATTAATGTAATTTATTGTATTTTTTGTTTATTTGGCGAAACATTTAAATTTCAAAAAATTGGTTTTCGTTTTCAGAGTTTTTGGTCATTTTAGTTGAAGAATATGTTTATTTTTACATCGGGAGGGAGGGGGGGGGGGTGAGTGATTTTCGCTTATTCAGAGAACTGTTTTGACCTTTATCATTTTTCGAAACGATATCCTTTCGATTGTTTTATTTTTTTTTTTCATATGGGGGAGGTTGCAGCGGGATTTCCCGTTTGTTCTAGATGGGTAGTTAAATTTTTACACTTAATATCTGAGGACGCTTTTTATCCTTTGAGTATGGCTGAAGGAAAAAACCATCAAGTAGGGGAGAAAAAATAGTTAATAAAACAACTGCTCAGTGGGCATTAGGTAAATGAGGTTGTAATAAATATACGCATTCTGACACAATATCAGCTTAAAACATTTTTTTTATTTATATTTTCAGTAGAATGGTTCAAACACTTGATAGTTTATTGAATTTTTTTAACTTTTCAATTTACAAAGTTTGAACAGAACAAAGTTTGTCGGGTCCTCTAGTAATATATAAAAATCTTCTGTGCGGACGTTTGTTACCATAAGGCTTTTAAACGGCTGGACCGATTTCGATCAAATTCTTTGTGTGTAATTAAGTTGTGGCAAGCATGGTTTCGAAGCGCGATGGATCGAATCGGAAACGTTTTTGTCAATTAATTAATTAATTTAAACATTGGATGGTTATTTCCCAAATGATTAATATTTATTTCAACCTATTGTTGAGCAAGAACTGAAATAAATATTTAACCCGTTGCCAAAGGACACTAAGAAAGCCAGCGCTGCTTTTTATAATGAAATTTCCTACAGTGATATGTCAATTGAGAATAGATAAAACGTAGAGAAAGTGAAGCCTTTTCATTTATTGAAAGCAACTTTTTTAGATCCCGTGATATGTTTTAAAGGAGAATACTGGAAGGTTCACTCAAAACGTGTGTTTTGTCGTCGTAGTTGAACCATATGACCGGATCGGTGCTTTAGGTTTTCCTAACCAAATGATCAGAAAGTACCGTACCTAGCAACATTTGTTTCTCTGCTGAAATCCATCTGAGTTTTGGCACCAATGTCAAGAATACTTTAAGGATTATCTAACTAATCAGTACATTATTAAAGGAGAAGATGATAGAATTTAAAGACGAGACAAATTTTATTTTCGTCCAGATAAATTATAACAGGGTAGTTCTATACACAAAAGATGAGTGCAGTGGAAGATCTTTATCTTTGGTGGAAAGAACAAATTAGGCAATATATGAAGTTTAAAAAATTTTCGCTCAAAAGATTGGACCACTAATCGGTGGAAGTTGGTTTCGCTCACTGATGGGCTGGATTACAGTAACGTGGTGGCTTGGCGACTTTGGCTATAAACAATAGATTTGCGTGATCATTTGTTTACATTTTAAAGCTACTATTAATGTAATTTATTGTATTTTTTGTTTATTTGGCGAAACATTTAAATTTCAAAAAATTGGTTTTCGTTTTCAGAGTTTTTGGTCATTTTAGTTGAAGAATATGTTTATTTTTACATCGGGAGGGAGGGGGGGGGGGTTAGTGATTTTCGCTTATTCAGAGAACTGTTTTGACCTTTATCATTTTTCGAAACGATATCCTTTCGATTGTTTTATTTTTTTTTTTCATATGGGGGAGGTTGCAGCGGGATTTCCCGTTTGTTCTAGATGGGTAGTTAAATTTTTACACTTAATATCTGAGGACGCTTTTTATCCTTTGAGTATGGCTGAAGGAAAAAACCATCAAGTAGGGGAGAAAAAATAGTTAATAAAACAACTGCTCAGTGGGCATTAGGTAAATGAGGTTGTAATAAATATACGCATTCTGACACAATATCAGCTTAAAACATTTTTTTTATTTATATTTTCAGTAGAATGGTTCAAACACTTGATAGTTTATTGAATTTTTTTAACTTTTCAATTTACAAAGTTTGAACAGAACAAAGTTTGTCGGGTCCTCTAGTAATATATAAAAATCTTCTGTGCGGACGTTTGTTACCATAAGGCTTTTAAACGGCTGGACCGATTTCGATCAAATTCTTTGTGTGTAATTAAGTTGTGGCAAGCATGGTTTCGAAGCGCGATGGATCGAATCGGAAACGTTTTTGTCAATTAATTAATTAATTTAAACATTGGATGGTTATTTCCCAAATGATTAATATTTATTTCAACCTATTGTTGAGCAAGAACTGAAATAAATATTTAACCCGTTGCCAAAGGACACTAAGAAAGCCAGCGCTGCTTTTTATAATGAAATTTCCTACAGTGATATGTCAATTGAGAATAGATAAAACGTAGAGAAAGTGAAGCCTTTTCATTTATTGAAAGCAACTTTTTTAGATCCCGTGATATGTTTTAAAGGAGAATACTGGAAGGTTCACTCAAAACGTGTGTTTTGTCGTCGTAGTTGAACCATGTGACCGGATCGGTGCTTTAGGTTTTCTTAACCAAATGATCGGAAAGTACCGTACCTAGCAACATTTGTTTCTCGGCTGAAATCCATCTGAGTTTTGGCACCAATGTCAAGAATACTTTAAGGATTATCTAACTAATCAGTACATTATTAAAGGAAACGACGATGGAATTTAAAGATGAAACAAATTTTATTTTCGTCCGGATAAATTACAACAGGGTAGTTCTGTACACTAAAGATCAGTGCAGTGGAAGATCTTTATCTTTGATGTAAAGAAGAAATTAGACAATATATGAACTTTAAAAGTTTTCGTTCAAAAAATCGGACTGCTGATCTGTCGGAGTTGGCTTCGGTCACTGATCGGATGGATTACATTAACGTGGTGGCTTGGCGACTTTGGCTATGAACAATACAGTTGCGTGATCATTTGTTTACATTTCAAAGCTAATGTTAAGGTATAACTTTGATATACCCCCCCAAAAATTACGCGCCAAATCTGGCACTCCCTACGGACTTTTTAGGGTTGCTGTCTCTTATTTTGGTGTTGCCAATTTAGGTTTTTTCAGCTTTTAGGTTTTTGTTGGTTTCAAATTAGGAATTTCCTATATTTTGTACCATTTTTTGAGTTTCTTTTTTTTTTTTTTAAGTTTTGTGGCAACAATTTTTGGATTTCATATATGTTTTAGCTCCATTTCATTCATTCGCCATTTCTTTGTGAAGTGATCAAGCAGGTTTCTGACTTGCTGTATTTTGCTGCAAATCGGGTTGTATTTTCCAATCATATTTTTTTTCTATTAATTATTTTTATCTTTTAGCTTTCTATATGCCTACTGTATGTAGTGTTTTTGAAAAAATTCAGGGAATTTTGAGCCATAAAACAGGTATTTTGCTTGGCGAGAAAAAAAGTCGCCAAATTTCCGATTTAAGGGGGGGGGGGGGGTTATATCAAAGTAGTTTCAATGTTAATGTAATTTACTGTATTTTTTAAATCTTTGGCGAAATACTTCAAATTGTAAAGAATTGTTTATCGTTTTTAAAGAGTTTTTAGTCATTTTAATTGAAGAATGTGTTTATTTTACATTGGGAGAGGAGGGGGGATGAGTGATTTTCGCTTATTCAAAGAACTGTTTTTACATTTATCATTTTTTTAAACGATATCTTTTCAATTGTTACTTCTTTTTCATATGGGGGATGTTGCAGCGAGATTTCCCGTTTATTCTAGATGAGTAGTTATTTTTTTACACTTAATATTTGAGGACGCTTTTAATCCTTTGAGTATGGCTGAAGGAAGAAACCATCAAGTGCGGGAGAAAAAATAGGTAATAAAATAACTGTTCAGTTGGCATTAGATAAATCAAAATGTAATAAATATACGCATTCTGACACCAAGCAGCTTAAAACATTTTCTTTTTACTTATTTTTTTAAACAAAATATTTCAAACACTCGATAGTTTATTGAAATTTTTTAACTTTTCAATTTACGAAGTTTGATAGAACAACGTCTGTAGGGTCCTCTAGTATATATATATATATATATATATATATATATATTTTCCAATTTTTTCCTTATAACTCCACTTTTAAAACCTGTATTGATAACTGTTTGTACTTAACCTACAGCGCGTAACTTAGAAATATGAAAAATTTTCTTTCATAGAGTTGATATGCTTATTTTTGATGCTATGAGAGCTACCAGACATAGGATTGACAAGGATATCATACTTTGATTTAAGTTATTAGAGTAAAGCAAATTGGTCTTCTGTTGTCTTTCTAGCTTTATTTCTTCATTCCTTAATTTGAATCAAAATAATGGTTTTTCGACCGTCAAAGTACAGCAAATACTTATAAAAATTGATACAGTAAAACCTGTGAAGTTGACCACCCTTGTAAGTTGAGCATCTGTCTAAGTTGACCGCTTTTTTTCAATAATTGCTTATCATATAAATCAACCTCTGTAAGTTGACCACCTGTTTAACTTGACTGCTAAAGTAGTGCACCGCAAGTGGTCAACTTACACAGGTTTCACTGTATTCCTCATTTTTCTTTTCAAGTAAATGGGGATTTTTCATCTTTTCCTTCTAATTTTGCAACGATCGATTTCTTTGGAGGAATCTTCTTTGGCAATTATTAAAATACAAATGTGGCGCCAAGCAACAGGCTCTGGGCCCAGCTTGGCTGGTTCTAGGTCAGCTAGGCCCTAATGAAGATCAATGTCCCTCTTAACGCTATCTACCCCCTTAGACATTACAGCCGCTTCCGGTAAGCTATTCCAAGTACCCACAACCCTACTAATTCCCCTACTATACCCCTATAATACTTCCTAATTTCCAGATTATCCTGAGATTTAAATAGTTTAAAATAATGATTCCTTGTCCTGCTTTCCATGCAAAAATTTAACTCATTAACATCTTTCATATTGATAAATTTATGCAACTGAATCATGTCCCATCTGATTCTCCTTTGCTCCAGACGATACTTATTAAGGTTTTAAAGTCTGACACCATAATTCCTGTATAAAAGTTCTCCTTCTAGCCTAGAAGCACTTCTTTGAGCCCTTTACAATGAAAAAATATCTTTCTTCGGATAAGGAGACTGAAATTGAACAGCATACGTACTGAAGATAAGATCTTACCAAACTCAAATATCTTTTAAAACAGCATTGATAAGAATTGACGCTTACCTACCGGAGTCATCATCCTATACTACATTTGGAAGTTAAAATTCTCATTTACGATGCTGAAGAAAAACCTTGACTTATAATTGTTTTTTCTCCTTTCCAGTTGTTTATATGTAAAAACAGCCTCTTCATTTACATTTGAAGTAATAATTTTATTGGTTTGAAATAATTCAAATAAAAGAGAGAGAATACCAACTGGAACAAAGAACGCAGCTGATAGCCAGTAAACACAAAGGAGCTGGCACAGCATGTGCGATTTGCGCCCTTAATGCACGTTTGAAAGCAATTTTGCAATCGCCTATGTCATTCAACTAACTGTATATTAAGAATTTATTTATCAAGTGTTTCATTTCAAACATTTAAATGAAAGGTAATCAGGAGGATACAGGATTTCATTTTAGTACCCCCCTCCCCCCTAAAAAAAGAAAAGAATTCGAGAACTATTTTCTGTTTCTTATTATGGTTTCGGTCCGGCTTTTCTTTCTTTTTTTTTTCAAGCAGTCATTTTCACTACTCAAATGCAATGAACCTTTAAACAGATTACAAAGTGCTGTCATAGATTTTGGTGGTGGTGGGGGGGGGTCATGACCCCCATGATCCCCCACCCCCTCCTGTATCCACTTCTTACGGTTACTATCAAGTTTTTAATTTTTTCGAGCAAGCATTCAAATACTGTTGCTGGTTTGGGGGGGGGGGTCAAGACCCCCCCCCCCTTGTATTCGCCACTGGAGGTAATTAGATTTTATCATTTCGTTTTCGCCAGTTTGATGAAAAATAAAGCTAATTAATCAAAATTCAAAGTCAAATGGGCAGCTAAAGATATTATTTTATTTAGCTGAAATTTTATATGATAAATATACTTGGCAGGAGGCAACCTTTCTGCATACAAACTTTACATATTTCTCAATTTTCTTTTTTTTTTTCACGCCACCCTGATGTACATACCAAATTTCATTAAAATCTGTCCAGTAGTTCTGGAGATCTTTGTCCAAATCTGAAAATTCTCTTACTTTCTTACAGCAGTGTAAAATGTGGCTGAAAATCACAAGGAAACATTTTCACCTTACATCAGAATACACACTGCAGAAACAGATTAAAAATTGCGCTTTTTTTTCCCTCCAGATATTGCACCGATAGTGTATTGTAATATTTTATATTTTAATGTTAAATGCAAGAGTTTAGGCTCTACTAAATTGACCTAGCCACCAAAATACAAAATTCAGCCCTATATCAGTAACTGGTATAGCTCACTAGGCAAAGTAAACATAATCCATTAACGCAATAGAATAAATGTACATGCTTTATCCAGTCTCCCTCTATAATGAACGCTCCCATA
This sequence comes from Uloborus diversus, assembly GCF_026930045.1. NCBI lineage: Eukaryota > Metazoa > Arthropoda > Arachnida > Araneae > Uloboridae > Uloborus > Uloborus diversus. The sequence goes on from NC_072738.1 coordinate 100,158,850, forward strand.
ATCTGAATACTTTTGCTCGGTTCCATGAGTGTTCAGAATAGAGTTCACTCTATTTGGTAACGATAGAGGAAACGGGCTGAGGTTCATGCAAGATTTCATCTTTTGGGAAGGAAAGAAGTTTACTTTCGAAGTTTCTTGCAAAACTGAAGTCAGTTTCAGGCCATCTTTGGGAAGGAAGACGTGGTTCTCTTGCCGAAATTTCAAAAAACGAAATTTTAAGCTGCTATGCTATTGGTGACAGTAAGGTTCGGGCTTCTCTCCCCAGAAATTTTTTTACGTTGAAGCGTTAAAAAAGCAGTTGTAGGCTATTTTCGATGACGTTTCGTGGGTGCCCAAACATTAAAAAAAAGTTTGGTTGCTCTTTCCAAAATGGTTTTGAAATTGACGTCCTAAACGCGACGTAAGGTTTCATTTGTAACGATAGCAGAAAGAGGGGCGGGGAACGATTGCTTCCAAAAATCTCTTTTGGAACTGAAATCAGTTTTTGGCTATCTTTGGAAAGAAAGGTTTCAAGACGAAAATGTCTAAACAGGAAATTTTAAGCAATGCCATCAGTAGTGATATTGGGGGTGGGAGTGAGGGACTATTCCTCTCTGAAATCCATACTTCGAAAGTCAAATTTCAAACACATTTTTAAGCAATCTTTGGAGACGTTTGGCGTTTGGCGAGATTAAAATGCTATCCTCAAAAGTGTTTTGATATTGAAGTCTTCAAAACGAAATTTTAAGCTATATGTTGAGCCAGGGCCTTTGCCAGACGTTAATATAAGGTAGAGCCCTTGACTTGCATGGCAGATCATTGCAAAAATATTTTTATGTGGAAGAATTTCATGCATCGCATTCATGGCCCATGGCTGTCACAAAGTTAAAAATGGTGTATGATTTTGGCTACCACTTTTTTTTTTCAGTAAAAGAGACGGAGCAGATACAGCTTCTGATTTATCAGAGGGGCCATTCCTAGAATATGAACATTTAAATCAGGAGAATTGCTTCATGTATATATCCAGATAGGAAGAATTAGCTATATGAACTTATTCGTACAGTAACATTCGCACAAAATAGGGGTATCTGGGAGGGACTCTCCTTCTGAATATTATCGAAATTGTAGCACTAAAGACGCACTTTTATAGACGTTTTTCGGTGATGTAAGAAGGAGGGGATGTTCAAAAGCGCTTCCTGGTAAATTATTTGAATTTAAAGCCATAAATACGCGGTGGTAGACCACCTTTGGTAACATCAGATCAAAAGTTGGGATTCTAGGAATCTATCTCAGATTAGCTATTGGTGAGAAGATATGTTCATCTTCTTTACGACAGGTTTCACCTACAGTTTTGTTATGACCCATCCTGATGAGTTCCATGTGAGGTTCACTCAGTGATATGCTTTTTGATAGCAAGGAACCTCTGTCTGCTGCAGAAATTCATCGACAAATTTGCGAAGTGTACGGTGATACTGTTATGAGTGAAAGCCAAGTGCGTAAATGGGTAAGAGAATTCAAAGATGGCCGTGACTGACAACGACCATGATGAGGAGCGCTCCGGTCTCCCTTCTTTAATTACAGACGATTTGATGGCTTCAGTGGAAGCGAAATCTTCGCAAATCTGTCGATGAATTTCAGCAGCAGACATGTTCCTTGCTGACAAAAAACATATCACTGAGCGAACCTCACATGCGGCTGGCGAATTGATGGTCCATTATGAAAGCATAGAACAGAACTGTGCAGGTTAGCTGCAGAGCTGAAAATGAGCACAGTTGTTCCCGAGGTATGCCGGTACACGACGCACGTGTTCGTTGCGGTAAGCGCGCGAACTACTGGTGTCTAAAACAAAACGGACCTTACTTAAAAAATACGCCCCTCGTATATGGTATAGAACTAATTCTGTTTCTGAGAAAAGCAATCAACTTACAAGGGAGGTTAACTTTAGAGGTTCTACTGTACTTCAAAATCAGAAGTTCCTCTTGTGCCCTAAGGAAATAACAGAATGTAAAAACACCTGCAACTAGAAAGATCCATTTGATACGAAAATAAATCGAACTATCCACCATAAAAGTTGATAGCACTCGAATACTGTTGTATCTATGAGACACGGATTGATCATTTTTTCTTATTACAACCGAGGGGTGGGGACAGCAGTTTTTGTAAGGAGCATAAAAGTTTTTGAAAACGTAGGTTCCAGCCATTTTTAAGGAGACAAATGTTTGTTTCAAGCTATTTATGCAGTTTTCTTAAAAACGCAAACATTTTGTGTATCTCACAGATACAACTACAGCAGTGTCATAAGTATTTTGAGGACAGTAATCGACCTTTTCTTGTATAATCTTACATTTTCGAAGTTCTCTGCTACGTATAGTATAACATTAAGAAAAATGCTTGCAAAAAAGTAATAACTGAAGAATGAAGAAGAATGCAGAACGTTCGGGCTTTTATTTCACCTAACATTTCATTCAACTAAGCGTTGTTTGCCTTTCTTCCTGAGCCCAGACTGGATATGCCTCAACAAGTGAATCTCTTTGTGCTTGACCACTCACTGAAACCAAAGTTACATATTCCACTGGCCACAAAAACTTCTTGAATCCTCGAAACGAAGGTCGACGGCCACAAGACATTATAAACGTGCCTTTAACGAGCTTTTCCTATTGGTTCCGTCCCACGGTGACGCAAACGAAACCAGCTAACCCAGTTTCAAGCCCGTGTTGCGCGTGTTGGACAGACAGACACGCAGGCGTTCAAGCTACTCGACAAGTTGTCGCTTTCAAAGTATCACTCATCACCGGGAAGAAAAGGCAGAAGCATTAGCTACTCGTATATGTGACGCTTTTTCTCCGAGTGGATATTTCTTTCGGTTGCTGGAGGAGACTATTTATCTTTCTTGAGACGGGTGAGTACCACATTTGTGATCATGAGCGCAGGGGCGCCCCGAACTTTAATTTTTGGGAGGGTGGAAATTCTCAATTTGCCGAATGATGATAATTTTAACGTATGAAACTCCAAATTACGCCGAATGATGAAAATTTTGCTGAATTACGCTCCAAATTGCACCGAATGAGGGAAATTTTGCCAAATCATCAGACAAAATTTGGAAAAAGGGTCATTTTTTGGAAGGTCACAGTAACCTCCCATCGGGGTGCCCTGCATGGGCGAATTACCCCAAAAGAGATTTTACTCCATCTAGACCCAGGGATGGCAAGAGGGATTTCATCAAAGTGCTTAAAACAGGCCGGGCATTTGAGGGATGATGCGGAGGAGGTAAGTGCCTCCCCCCTGACTTTTAGAAACATAACACAGGACCTGAAAAATTTCAGGCACTAATCGCCCGGGCGGCCAAAAAATTACCTTGGGGACTAAAAATTAACTATAAACTCCGAGATAATTTGGCGCCGAATTTTTTTTCCGCTTCCTTAGATTTTTCCATTTTTGTCGGTCTCTGATTATTCGTGTGTTTATAGAGTGAAACCTCAATTTTACATTGTCCATCTTGTACGTTATACTGCTTCCAATGCTACGTTCTGTTGGCCCGTAACAATTGCGTTTCCGGCAATGTTAAAATATTCCGTATCGTACGTTGCCCTTTTTCAACTCTTCTGCTTAATGAATTTTTCTTAAAACTGATCTAAACCGTGTTCACTCTACAAGACTTGCACAAATTTTTTTCTGTGTCATTTTTTCAAGATTAATTTGTTTCTTAGCTGTTTGAAGTCGTTTTAGCACACTATCTGTTTCGTCTTATTGTTAAATTGTCAAAGTATAAAAACTTTAATACTAGAAAGACGACGTTTTCCGTATACCAAGTAAGACTATAGCAGCGGTCATTTTGACCGCATTACTTAAAATACTGGAAACTTCTTCTTTTCCGGAGTATATAACAGTAATATGACATTTTAAAACAGATTTTATTTGCGTATGCAAACCAAGAAGCAAAATTGCAAAAAAATACTAGTACAAAACGTGGTATGTATGAAATTGTATCTAAAAACAGAAAGCAAGTAGACGAAACTTCTTCTTTTGGAAAAATGTCAACTTTAGATGAAACGCTTAAATTTTTATTTCCGTCCCCAATTTACGTTTTCCCCCTTGGTGCGATATTTATCTTTAGTAAGACGGAATACGTAAAATCGAGGTTCCACAGTTATACTCAGGGTATGAAAAATCTTGGACCTGGCGTCTAAAAAGTTACCTTGGTGACTGAAACTTTCCTATAAACTCTGAAAAAATCTGGCGCCGAATATTTTTTGCGCCTCTTAAGATTTTTGTCGGTCTCTAGTGTTTTTTCTTTTTCTTTTTTTTAATTACATTATATATTTTGTCCTCCCCTCCTCGGAAAACTGCTAGTCAAACACCTAACTTGTTCTTAGTACCCATATATTTTGTTCAATTTGCACACATAGACATAATAATAATAAAATCAAAGAAATTGAGTAACTTTTTTCAAAAAAAAAAAAAAATTTAAAATAAAATTAAAAAAAATAAAAATTTTAACAATAGTTTTAACTGAAACAAATTATTTTTGTGATTTTTTAGAAGACTTTTGATGTACAAGATATTTTTTCACGCATGGAAAATCGGAGGAGCGCCTCAAAAATTTCGCCTGGAGCTTTTTATTTCCAATAAAAATTTAGCACCGTGAAAAATAGAGGGGGAATGCGATTGAAGTTTTAAAAATGTTACATTTGCTGCTTTTTAAAATGTGTCAAATATTCCAATTGTTAAAAATCTTTTCTGTTCCTGCCAATATCCATTACCTCTTCAGAAAATTATTGGAGGAACCACAATTTTACGCATTTCGTCGGACAAATGATAAAAACGCACCAAAGGGATAACGTAAAATCTGAGACGGTGATAAAAATCTAAGTATTTGTTTTAAAAAAATTGAATTTCTGAATGATCTAGTGGAAGAAATTGGTAATCTTGTTCTTTGTTTTTGTTTTATAATCTCATTCATAGTACCTTATCTATTGGTAATTTTTTACAACTTTACTTCTTGGTTTGCATCTGAAAACAAAAACTGTTTCAGAGATTTTCGTCTTTGACAATAAAAACAATAAGATGGAGCAGAAAGAATGCTAGAAGGGGATCAGAGAGTTAAGAAACATTTATTGAAAAACAGTCCCCCCTTCCCTCCAGTTCAAAAAAAAAAGTTTATGTGAGTCTTGTAGAGGGAAATATTATTCTAATATATATTGAGATAAGAGTCAATCAACGCAATCATTTTGAGATGGATTATTAATTTTGACCTCAGAAAATTGGAAGGGAAGTACCCCTTTACTTCTGGGGACAGTTGCCCCCTGCATATCCTTGGTCATGGTTGCATTTGTAAGTTCTTTTAATATCTTAGGTTCCTGTCCCTCAAATTTCGGACCTTTTCATTGATAATGACACTCAAAATTAAAAATAGTAGTCTTTTTAATATTTTTATCAAAATTTTCAACTTTTGCCTTTTATGTTGCGTAATTTTTTATCTTTTAAACTCTTAATCAATATTAGAATAAATGAGTGATGAAAACCGGTATGTGTCAGACTGAGTATAGTTAAAATATAGAATATAATGAGGAAGCCCATATAATTCGGAGACATAGAATTATCAATCAAGCTTGTAATATGTTTGGAGGTGAAAAGAGCGTTCTGTTTTGAATTCGGTTCTAAACTCATATTTGATATTCGGGAATGATTATCGAACGGAAATATTGCAGAAGGAATAAAGTTGAACGACTAAAGTTTCTAGAAGTAAGTTCAAAAATGTATAAATGAATGGCTTAACACTTTTATTAAAAGAAAAGTTACTGTCATCTGACATTTTGTTTTAATAAAGGGAAAATTTTGTCAGTTATAATTAAAACAACTTTATCATTCAGGTAAATATGAAAATGAGAGATAGGATGGTTTAAATACCTATCAACTAAAATACATTTCAGATTTTGAGAATTAATATTTGCTACTTCAGTGGTGAAAGCTTCTTTCCATAGAAATTTCCAAATCGTTTTTTTTCTCTTAATCTGGATGAAACTTTTCTCTTTCATGCAATGACAGTTAAGAAACTTACATGTAAAGAAGTTTTATTTTTTCTGCTGCTATCTTTTTTTTTCACCTCTTTTACCGTAGGAAGCCAAAATTCAAGGAAAGAAGGTATTCTCAAGGAAAAACGGGGGGGGGGGGGGGAGAGAAATCAAATCTTAAATTTAAAACAAATTGAATTTTCTACTGGTCTTTTGATGCTTAAGAATTCACGTAGGATGGTTTTCCTCATATAAATTCAGTTTAAGTCGGCTATTTGCCAAATTCGGCACAGAAGTCCTATGATGCTCAGGAATTCATGTAAGGGGGGGGGGGATTCACTAGGAAATCCGTGAAAAGGAATGTGTACTCCAATTAATAACAATAACTAAATTTTTGGAATTAAAAAAATCCATAGAGGCTAAGAGGCTCAAATTTAAATTTTGAGTAATAAAATTACTCTTTTCTACACATTAATAAGAAAATTTTCACTTTTTTTTTTCAATTTATTTAAGCCTGATTGTTGAACATGAGTCCCTTGCCACAACCTTTATTTTCAAGGTAGACCGTGCAACGGCGGACAACGAAGCTAGTAGTTTGTTAATAAAAATAAGAACTTGTGTGTGTGGCAATAATACTCGTTGTAACGGACGTCAGAGTAATCTAACCTTTTAAATGGGTTTTGTGTGTGCACCCCTGTAAGTGCCAACACGTGGATAAAGTTCATTGAATACTCATGAAATGACACTAATCGTATTTCGGACCGGTTTTTACTCCTAAAAGTCATCGTCATCTTAATATATAAAAATCTTTTGTGCGGACGTTTGTCACCATAAGGCTTTTGAACGGCTGGACCGATTTTGATCAAATTTTTTGTGTGTAATTAAGTTGGGGCAAGCATGGTTTTGAAGCGCAATGGATCGAATCGAAAAAGTTTTTGTTATTTAATTAAGTAATTTAAACATTAGATGGTTATATCTCCCAAATGATTAATATTTATTTTATCCTATTGTTGAGCGAGAACTGAAATAAACATTTAACCCGTTGCCAAAAGACAATAAGAAAGCTAGCTCTGCTTTTTGTAATGAAATTTTCTACTGTGATATGTCAATTGAGAATAGATAAAACGTAGGGAGATGAGTGAAGTCTTCATTTCTTGAAAGCAAAGATTTTAGGTACCGTAAGTACCGTACCTAGCAACATTTGTTTCTCGGCTTAAATCTCAAATCCATCAGAGTTTTGGCACCAATCTCAAGAATACTTTAAAGATTATCTAACTAATCAGTACATTAATAAAGGAAGAGATAATGGAATTAAAAGACGAAACACAAATTTTATTTTCGTCCAGATAAATTACAACACGGTAGTTCTGTACACAAAAGATCAGTGCAGTGGAAGATCTTTATCTTTGGTAGAAAAAACAAACTAGGCAATATATGAAGTTTAAAAAGTTTTTGTGCAAAAGGTCGGACTGCTCATCGGTCGGAGTTAGCTTCGCTCACTGATCGGCTAGATAACAGTAGCGTGGTGGCTTGGCGACTTTTGCTAGAAACAATACAGTTGCGTGATCATTTGTTTACGTTTTAAAGCTACGGTTACTGTAATTTTGTGTATTTTTTGTTTATTTGGCGAAATGTTTCAAATTGCAAAGAATTGTTTTTCGTTTTTAAAGAGTGTTTAGTCATTTTAGTTGAAGAATGTTTATTTTACATCGTGATGAGTGTGTGTGTGGGGGGGGGGGGAGTGATTTTCACTTATTAAGAGACCAATTTTTACCTTTATCATTTTTTAAAACGATAACCTTTCGATTGTTTTATTCTTTTTCACATGAGGTAGTGAGAAGCAAAGGGATGCAAGTGGCAAAATTAAAAATTTGGAGGTAACCAGTACAAATGGTAGGTGAACCTCTCCTCTGTCTTGGGGCAAGAGATTGTAATAGTAGCCCTGGTAGGTGCTGCTGTACAGCATGATTTATAAAACAATTTCGATGAAAGCCTACCTAGGATTTGATCTTTAAACGCGTTTTACTCGAAACTTAAAATAGTCCACTTGCATTCCTTTGCTTCCCACTGCCTCATATGGGGGATGTTGCAGTGGGGTTTCCCGTTCGTTTTAGATGAGTAGTTAGTTTTTTACACTTAATGTTTGAGGGCGCTTTTTATCCTTTGAGTATGGCTGAAGGAACAAACCATCAAGTATGGAAGAAAAAATAGTTAATAAAACAACTGCTCAGTGGGGATTAGATAAATCAAGTTGTAATAAATATACGCATTTTGACACGAAGCAGCTTAAAACATTTTCTTTTTACATATTTTTTTTTTAACAAAACGGTTCAAACGCTTGATAGTTTATTGAATTTTTTTTACTTTTCAATTTATAAAGTTTGAATAGAACAACGTCTGTCGGGTCCTCTAGTGACTATATAAGTCACTGATTGCAGCAGTTAGTCCAATCTTTTTCAAACGTAGAAACGGAAAGATTAGTCAATGGTAATACACATAGAGGTTAAATTCACTGTAGAATAGAAATCAAACAAGTAACAAAGGAAGATCATAGAAAATAGAAAGCAAACAAGAGGGAGGAGGGGGGGGGTTCATAGCGCAGACTGATATTTTTTGTCAGGGGTTTCTTAATGAGTCTATTATTGGAGGTGGGGGATGGGGGTATTTCGCAACATTTGAGGGTGAGGGCCATTGCTTTTGGGGAGACTAGCCGTTCAATAAATGATTCTAAGTGAATGTTTAAGACGTTTGCAAAAAGGAGAAACAAACAATTCTGCGTCCACTTTAAAGAAAATTTCTATGTAATTTTTACGAAAGAAAACAAACTACAGAATTAAAGAATGTCACGGAAGTAAAAAGAAAAACGTGTGAATGCTCTTTTTTACATTGTTTTCGTTGCTACAGCATTAATTTCGATGATTAACCAATCGGCATTTTCCTCCTTCCCTAGTCACGTTATATCGGTAAAGATGTTTCCTCATTTGAGTTACGACACAACCCGTTTGATGATAACAAGAACTCGGGCTATAAATGTAATCTAAAAGGCACTTAACCAAAATAGATTCTGGAACTACATTCGTATTCTTGAAGAAAGAAATGATTTCGAAACGGTCTTTTCCACACCGAGTTATGGCCCCGATAATGTGTCATCAAGTGGAGGCATTTAAGTTATTTCTGTGAGGTTGTGGAAGGAAAGTTTGCCAAGATGATTTAGTTCACGATTGGCACTAACGCCCAGGCGTGGTTTGGTTAAGTAGCAGTTTGCATAAGTGTTATTGCACTAAAAGAAGACGGATCTAACAGTATGGTGGTTATGTGTTGCATGGAACGTTTGAGAACAAATTGTCCAATGTTGCAGACAGGGGCGCCCCGAAATTTAATTTTTGGGAAGGCGGAAATTCTCAATTATCCGAATGGAACTCCAAGTTTTGCCGAATGATGATAATTTTGCCGAATAGAACTCCACATTTTCCGAATGATGACAATTTATCTGAAAGAACTCCAAATTTTGCTACAAGGATAGCTGTAATGTTCGTCACATATTTCATTTCACATAAAATGCATAAAAAAAGTTTCATGATTTCCATTTTAACATTAAAATTGAAATTGTTAAGGTATAAAGTTGAAAATATTTTTACCCTAAAGACCTGGTTAATTTCCAGGAAATGCATCTTGTATTTTTCTCGTTTGCAACGCCAGCTTTCTGGTTGTCAGAAATTAAGCATTTTTTCGTGGATTCTATAACTAATTTTTGCAAACTTTATAAACATTGAAGATATTTGAGTCAATTCAGGGGTAGGGTTCTATAGGTTTTGTAGAGATTCTCCATAAACCGACAAAGACTGGTTTTTGACAACTTCATCGATCCCAAAAATCTTCTTTGCTACTATCTCCGTCGTATTGAGTAGCAAATAATTCTGGAAACCAAATAATCAAAATCATAAACGAATCTCTATAAATATATCACCAGACATTCATTGTGTTGAGGAAAAACACAATACACAGATTGTAAAATCATGGTTAACACGTTAACACCAAAGTTTAAAATATTATCTCTTCTCAAAAGTCGTTACTGAGAAAAACAAAAGCACGTGTTAATAAAAAAAATGTGCAAAGAAAATTGCATTTTTGTCTCAGGAAGCTAAAAAATACATCCTCCTCCCCCCCCCCCCCCCCTCCGGTATCAAAACTGAAATTTCGTTTATTTTGCGGACACTACCTCTGATAGTTATAAGTTTGCTTTTCACTGCCTCACTTCATCTTTTATTGCGAACATTTGAGCACAGTTTTGCTGTAAAGCATCATACATTCACCCAATCAAGTTTTTCTATTTCAAGTCCTAAACATTAGTCAGATATTAAAAATAAGTTTTGCGCCAGGAAATAACCTAGTGAAGGAACATTTTCATATCCTTCGGAACAAAAGACTTCATTAGAGCATTATGTAAAGGGAGCATCCTTCCCGTAATTACTTGAATGTGAACCAGCTTCGAATTTTAGCGCAATTTAACGCACTATTTCTGCCCCGGTAAGCTTTAGAAAGCATTAAGGAATGTTTCCGCTCTTTTGCGTCGGTCGGTGAAATGGATCAACATCATTCGAATCAAATCAACTTTCGTTGATATTTTTTTGCAAAAAGAAATAAAACTTCTTTTTTTTTCTTTCGTGAGTGATTTATTGTTTATCAAACCAGCGGCTTTCCACATGATTTGGTTCGTGGTGCATTAGAACTTTCCAGTAGTTCCGTTTTTCTCCAGAAAACAACATTTTTGGTCAAATGTCACAGATCGTTGCTGGAGTCATTGTTATACCACTGTCATAGTTCGAAAAGGAACATCCATGCGTCTTCTTTGTTTCCTATAAATTTCTCTTGTTTGAATTACAATAAATATTTCTTCAATTGTGAGTGATCTTTGTTGCGTTAATTGCTGTATTAATTTTAAACACACGTATCTAGAGCACGGTTAAGATACTGGGAGCCTCTAGGCCAAACAGATATTTAGAGACTCCCCTATTGTTAATTTTTACAATTTCAACCATTGGCTAAAGTAATTTTCGCAATTTGGTTTCCCAAGGCCATGGCGTTGTTGGCCCATTCATCAATCAAGCCCTCTTCATATCCTAAAGTTCTTACTTAAATTAATATCATTTGGGTTTATTTTAATTTAAATCAATGTACACAACCCTTAATTAAGGGGAGTTCTTATTTCTTTCAATACTTGAGAGTTCTCCAGTTAAATGCTTTGCCCTTCAAAGCAAAGTGAGACTTAGCTCAGTTTCTTCTTGAAACATCCTTTTCATCTAGAGTTTATTTACGAGACAAAAATAAATATTTGTGAAGATGTTCATTGCGATCAATTTACTTTCTGCAATTCACCTTCAACGCCCTTTACAACCGCACGATAAGACCTTTTATGATCAGAACCTAAGGACGCTTCGTCATTCTCCCTTATTGTCTTTCTCTATAAAAAAAATATTTACCATTTCATAACTATCTAATGGTCTTTCAAAAATCCTAAAATTTATGCTACTTATTGCAACACCCTTTACAATTGCAGGATAAGACCCTTTATGATTAAAATCGTGGGAGACTTCGTCAGTCACCTTAATAACAAAATTATGAAGTATTTTTGATACAAATTCAAAAAGAAGTAACGCTTCAGCTGAAAAGTTACAAAACATGATTTTGCTTACGGGGGAAAACATTCAATTCGCTTTCTTTTTTTCCTCCTTGCTGTCATGTAGAACGTAAACAATAAAGATCGACACTTCAAGCCGTTCATGACACAGTTCGAACCTATAATCTGCATGCAAATCAACCATATTATTTATTAAACTTTGCGGAAGGCGTCTGTGAACTAGATTTAAATATCTTTATTGTGTTTGTCTGAGAATGTCCATTTTGATTAAGTTTTATCAGTTTTTTTTTTTTTTTTTAATCGTTGCATTTATCTCGGACTTTTTTTTAAACTGAATTGTATAGACTTGTTAACACTTTTTAGAAAAGAATTTTCGCATTTATGATGATAGTGCTGGATGCTTACAAGACGAAAAAAGTTTTATGCGAAACATTTTTTTTTTAACTTAATATTCATATGAAGGAAAGGCTTCATAAGTAGGTAAAGTAGAACACCGCTTATCCGGCCCCCGTTTATCGGGATCTTCTCTTTATACGGATCAAATTTGTAGAGTTAAAAAATATTACATTCACTTCCAAAATTATAAGCAAGAACGATACCATAAAAACGCCAAATATACAGTTTTATTTTTGATTAAATACGGTACAACTCCTGCATAGGATGCAAGTTTTTCATCTATATTTTTATTTATTTATTTATTTATTTTTGTCATTAATTGTACTTTAGCTTTATGGTACACGCTTTAGTACTTGGTTTCCACAGGAGAAAAGAAAAAAAGAAAAGAAAAGAAAAAAAAAACACGTCAAATTCCAACATTTTCTTATGTAGTTAGTATGGAATTCAAAACGGGTTTCTACAAATATCTCAAAAACTCATTTCTGCAGATACTGCGCTTTATCTTGCTATGGCAGATTACATTAAAATGTGAAAATTTATATCTTTGTAACATATTGGCTTAAAGCGTTTAAAATATGCATTAGACTTTTTGATAGTTTTATGTTAAGTGATTATTTTGATTGGAAGATGTATCTTGTATTAAACAAGGGATAAAGAAACTATTCTTTTTAAAAATAAGAAACAATTGACGTAGTGAGAAGTAAAGGGAAGTTAGAAGACATTTTCAAGTTTTGAGTACATCGCGTTTAAAGTTGCGGTCCTAAGGTTGGCTTTTATTGAAAAGTTTTTCTAAATCCTGCTGTATAGCAACACCCACCAAAGCTAGTAGTTCCATCTCTTGCCTCGAAACAGAGGAGAGGTTCACCTACCATTTGAGGAGTAATTTATCAAAAGGGAACAAATCCACTTTTTAGAAAAATTTGTTTTAGAACATTTTCTAAAGCCTTCAGATGACCTTTATCAAATCACTTACTCTCAAGAGGTCCACACGTAGAAAATCCTTTTTCATTTAAGGGTAAAGTGGCTTTTTGATCAAATGGTAAAAAATTCGTCGTCTGCACGTTTTATTTTGATCAAAAGGGGACATATCCTGAAGGAATCTGTAGTACGAAGACTTTTAGATCCAAAGGAACGCATGTTCAAAATTCTCAAATTTTAATCCACTACTTTTAGGTTCATGTACTTCGATAAGAGAATATGAGAAGGTGAAATATTAGGTTTTTGGTGAAATTGGAATTCTCAGCTTCAGGTTTTCGTTCAAAAGGGTACATATCCAAAATTAAGTCTCCTTGTTTTTATTACACAAACATTTCTTACTCTGGGCCATGATTTGCTGTGATTTTGTGCTCAATTCTGTACCCAGAGAAATTGATAAAACTATTTTACTCTTACCCTTATTTGTTTTTCTCACCTCCTGAACATTTTTGGAAAATGGATATGTTCCCTTTTGATAAATTAGCCCTCATTTGTATTGGTTAACTCCAAGCATTTAATTTTGGCACTCACAGTAAACTCCCGATGATCCGCGAGCGGATTATCGCAGGGTGTATTATCCGCGAGTCAATCAACAATCAGGAACATGCATTTTCGCAGTAAAAAGCAAACACTGTTTTATTTTTTCGAAAAATTGTAAATTTAAACTTTTTTTTTATTTATTTACTTGCTTATATATATATATATATATATATATATATATATATATATATATATATATATATATATATATATATATATATATATATATATATATATATATATATATATATATATTGTGCTTTTTTTATCGTACATACCCTTGTTTTGATATTAAGTTCTGTTGTGCAAAATTACAAAACATTTTTATTTTTTACAGTATTATTTTCACTGTTGTATTATGAATCAATACAGTCAAATTTTTGACGAAGTGAAGAAGTTTTACCTTATTAGTCCCTCATTTTATAGCCTTTTTGCGGTTTATCCGCGATTTTTATTATCCGCGGAACTTGTACCACCCAATTACGTAGATAATCGGGAGTTACTCTATATCCCTTTGATTCTAACTGCTTCAATGGGGTTGTTTCCTTCAGGTAGTTTCCTTACATTTAGTAGTTTAGTAGTACACAGGTAGTTTCCTTACATAGTTTGTTTCCTTCATTGTATTATGAATCAATACAGTCAAATTTTTGACGAAGTGAAGAAGTTTTACCTTATTAGTCCCTCATTTTATAGCCTTTTTGCGGTTTATCCGCGATTTTTATTATCCGCGGAACTTGTACCACCCAATTACGTAGATAATCGGGAGTTACTCTATATCCCTTTGATTCTAACTGCTTTAATGTTGTTGTTTCCTTCAGGTAGTTTCCTTACATTTAGTAGTTTAGTAGTACACAGGTAGCTTCCTTACATAGTTTGTTTCCTTCATTGTATTATGAATCAATACAGTCAAATTTTTGACGAAGTGAAGAAGTTTTACCTTATTAGTCCCTCATTTTATAGCCTTTTTGCGGTTTATCCGCGATTTTTATTATCCGCGGAACTTGTACCACCCAATTACGTAGATAATCGGGAGTTACTCTATATCCCTTTGATTCTAACTGCTTCAATGGGGTTGTTTCCTTCAGGTAGTTTCCTTACATTTAGTAGTTTAGTAGTACACAGGTAGTTTCCTTACATAGTTTGTTTCCTTCATTGTATTATGAATCAATACAGTCAAATTTTTGACGAAGTGAAGAAGTTTTACCTTATTAGTCCCTCATTTTATAGCCTTTTTGCGGTTTATCCGCGATTTTTATTATCCGCGGAACTTGTACCACCCAATTACGTAGATAATCGGGAGTTACTCTATATCCCTTTGATTCTAACTGCTTTAATGTTGTTGTTTCCTTCAGGTAGTTTCCTTACATTTAGTAGTTTAGTAGTACACAGGTAGCTTCCTTACATAGTTTGTTTCCTTCATTGTATTATGAATCAATACAGTCAAATTTTTGACGAAGTGAAGAAGTTTTACCTTATTAGTCCCTCATTTTATAGCCTTTTTGCGGTTTATCCGCGATTTTTATTATCCGCGGAACTTGTACCACCCAATTACGTAGATAATCGGGAGTTACTCTATATCCCTTTGATTCTAACTGCTTTAATGTTGTTGTTTCCTTCAGGTAGTTTCCTTACATAGGTTGTTTCCTTCATTGTATTATGAATCAATACAGTCAAATTTTTGACGAAGTGAAGAAGTTTTACCTTATTAGTCCCTCATTTTATAGCCTTTTTGCGGTTTATCCGCGATTTTTATTATCCGCGGAACTTGTACCACCCAATTACGTAGATAATCGGGAGTTACTCTATATCCCTTTGATTCTAACTGCTTTAATGGGGTTGTTTCCTTCAGGTAGTTTCCTTACATTTAGTAGTTTAGTAGTACACAGGTAGTTTCCTTACATAGTTTGTTTCCTTCATTGTATTATGAATCAATACAGTCAAATTTTTGACGAAGTGAAGAAGTTTTACCTTATTAGTCCCTCATTTTATAGCCTTTTTGCGGTTTATCCGCGATTTTTATTATCCGCGGAACTTGTACCACCCAATTACGTAGATAATCGGGAGTTACTCTATATCCCTTTGATTCTAACTGCTTTAATGGGATTGTTTCCTTCAGGTATTTTCCTTACATTTAGTAGTTTAGTAGTACACAGGTAGTTTCCTTACATAGTTTGTTTCCTTCATTGTATTATGAATCAATACAGTCAAATTTTTGACGAAGTGAAGAAGTTTTACCTTATTAGTCCCTCATTTTATAGCCTTTTTGCGGTTTATCCGCGATTTTTATTATCCGCGGAACTTGTACCACCCAATTACGTAGATAATCGGGAGTTACTCTATATCCCTTTGATTCTAACTGCTTTAATGGGATTGTTTCCTTCAGGTATTTTCCTTACATTTAGTAGTTTAGTAGTACACAGGTAGTTTCCTTACATAGTTTGTTTCCTTCATTGTATTATGAATCAATACAGTCAAATTTTTGACGAAGTGAAGAAGTTTTACCTTATTAGTCCCTCATTTTATAGCCTTTTTGCGGTTTATCCGCGATTTTTATTATCCGCGGAACTTGTACCACCCAATTACGTAGATAATCGGGAGTTACTCTATATCCCTTTGATTCTAACTGCTTCAATGGGGTTGTTTCCTTCAGGTAGTTTCCTTACATTTAGTAGTTTAGTAGTACACAGGTAGTTTCCTTACATAGTTTGTTTCCTTCATTGTATTATGAATCAATACAGTCAAATTTTTGACGAAGTGAAGAAGTTTTACCTTATTAGTCCCTCATTTTATAGCCTTTTTGCGGTTTATCCGCGATTTTTATTATCCGCGGAACTTGTACCACCCAATTACGTAGATAATCGGGAGTTACTCTATATCCCTTTGATTCTAACTGCTTTAATGTTGTTGTTTCCTTCAGGTAGTTTCCTTACATTTAGTAGTTTAGTAGTACACAGGTAGCTTCCTTACATAGTTTGTTTCCTTCATTGTATTATGAATCAATACAGTCAAATTTTTGACGAAGTGAAGAAGTTTTACCTTATTAGTCCCTCATTTTATAGCCTTTTTGCGGTTTATCCGCGATTTTTATTATCCGCGGAACTTGTACCACCCAATTACGTAGATAATCGGGAGTTACTCTATATCCCTTTGATTCTAACTGCTTTAATGGGGTTGTTTCCTTCAGGTAGTTTCCTTACATTTAGTAGTTTAGTAGTACACAGGTAGTTTCCTTACATAGTTTGTTTCCTTCATTGTATTATGAATCAATACAGTCAAATTTTTGACGAAGTGAAGAAGTTTTACCTTATTAGTCCCTCATTTTATAGCCTTTTTGCGGTTTATCCGCGATTTTTATTATCCGCGGAACTTGTACCACCCAATTACGTAGATAATCGGGAGTTACTCTATATCCCTTTGATTCTAACTGCTTTAATGGGATTGTTTCCTTCAGGTATTTTCCTTACATTTAGTAGTTTAGTAGTACACAGGTAGTTTCCTTACATAGTTTGTTTCCTTCATTGTATTATGAATCAATACAGTCAAATTTTTGACGAAGTGAAGAAGTTTTACCTTATTAGTCCCTCATTTTATAGCCTTTTTGCGGTTTATCCGCGATTTTTATTATCCGCGGAACTTGTACCACCCAATTACGTAGATAATCGGGAGTTACTCTATATCCCTTTGATTCTAACTGCTTTAATGGGATTGTTTCCTTCAGGTATTTTCCTTACATTTAGTAGTTTAGTAGTACACAGGTAGTTTCCTTACATAGTTTGTTTCCTTCATTGTATTATGAATCAATACAGTCAAATTTTTGACGAAGTGAAGAAGTTTTACCTTATTAGTCCCTCATTTTATAGCCTTTTTGCGGTTTATCCGCGATTTTTATTATCCGCGGAACTTGTACCACCCAATTACGTAGATAATCGGGAGTTACTCTATATCCCTTTGATTCTAACTGCTTTAATGGGATTGTTTCCTTCAGGTATTTTCCTTACATTCAGTAGTTTAGTAGTACACAGGTAGTTTCCTTACATAGTTTGTTTCCTTCATTGTATTATGAATCAATACAGTCAAATTTTTGACGAAGTGAAGAAGTTTTACCTTATTAGTCCCTCATTTTATAGCCTTTTTGCGGTTTATCCGCGATTTTTATTATCCGCGGAACTTGTACCACCCAATTACGTAGATAATCGGGAGTTACTCTATATCCCTTTGATTCTAACTGCTTCAATGGGGTTGTTTCCTTCAGGCGAAAGGAAAACTTTTATTCACTTAAATTGATAGAATAAGCAAAAAAATAACATAGAACGAGAAAAAACTTTTATTTTCCCAACGCATGATTTTTAATAATTTTTTTTAAAAGTCCGATTTTGAAAATAAAGCGTGGTATTTCTGACGTCTTAATTGATGTACTTTGGCACATCTGTCTGCCGCGCTTCCACATTATGATAATCAAGAAGCGAATTAAATATTGCACTTTACGCTTGCTATCAACTATATCGTTGCCAGTAAACTTGAGTAAAGAAGCGAATTTAATATAGTATTCTGCGAGAGTGGCATCAGTGAATGATATTTCATCATTGGTGATGTCATCGGCAGAAGCGTAAACAATGAAAGCGCACCGATTAAAATATTTTTTTTTTATAAACTTAGTCAAATTATTTAAAAAACGATCAGATCCTATGTTTTTAAGTATGCTTTTTCAGAAAAAATACTTTTAGAATTTCGGAAACGACCTCATTGAGAATATAGGACATTTCGAAATTCATTTCATTCTTCGAAAAGAAAGAAAAAAAAAAACATACTAATGTTTTTTTTTTTTTTTTTTTTTTTTTTTATTTTTTATTTTTTTTTTTACACTTTTAGTTTCATTACTCTGTCCACACAATCACTCATGATAACAAAATCGCAAGTAGCGTTGTAAAAAAGTGCTACACTGTCACGTTTTGCAATGAACTTCCACTTTGTATTTAGCTCAAACCTTGAGGTTATACTTCACGGAAAGATTAAGAATTCCGTTCTCATGGTAAAAGTCTAGAATTCTCTGACCTAGAATTCTGGAAGTCAAAAATGCACCAATAAAGTCACAATTCGGGAACAGGTTTTTCTAACTTTCGAAAACTCACGTTTACGTTTTTCCAAATATTTAAGAGTTTCCCTCTTTATCTGCACATGGAGCGTGAATTGATTTCAAATGAAGTAAGTGGCGAGAGAAATTCAGCGGGAAGTATTAAACTATCTTTTCTCTCAGGAAATGCAATAAATTCCCACGGAGCAACCTTGAAGTGTTACAATCAAGGCTATTATAAATAGGCTTTTGAACTGCATTAATATGCTTCAAATAATGGGAACAAACTTATAATCACCTAATGCGCCATTAGGAATTCGGAACAGCTCTTTCGAGCTCCTTGTTAAAATTATCTTCAACTTGTGAGCCCTTTGTTTCCTGATTTGTGTATTAATTCATTCAGTGTATTTCTTTTTCTTTTCTTATTTCTTTTTTTTGAAGTTATGATTTTATTTATCGTTACAGTAGACCCTCGTGTTACGCGGGTTCATTTTACGCGATTTCGTTTACACGCGGTTTAAGATTTGACACCTTTATTTTATTTTACGCGGATGCTGCAATGCAAACAGATAAAATTTTCCCCTCTTTCAAAATCCAAACTCCTAAAGATTGCAGATTACACGTAATAAACTGAGTTTTGGCATGATAATAATCGAGCTTGGGCCACTGGAAACATTTTAAGCTATTGATTCCAAAGCTCATTCCAGAAGTAAAGTTATTAAACTCACACAGCTCAGTTCACTGGAAAAAGAGCTTTTATAGTGACAAAGGCGGCCAAAACAAACGAGGATACCGACATCGGTGACGCACAACCAAAAACGTTCACATTGAAAATTTTTAGCCATTCCTAGACAACAGAAATGATCTTTCTGATTTGTTGGTGAAGGAAGATTCTATCATGGAAATGACGCAAATGATCATGGATGCGTCAATGCTCTGTGTAAAGAGCTACAGAGAAAAATCACAGCCAGCTCCTCTTGATAAACAGAACACGAAATTAATTTATGTTTTATTTATGCATGTTGTGCATAGAAATCAATATAAGTACACATTACACTTATTATACAATTAGTCATCACTAGAACGACGTATTTTTTTTTATCTACGGAATCAAACCCCTATTTGAACACTACTATTAGGTTTCAATTTACGCGATCTCGGTTTACGCACCATTTCCATTGAACGTAACCCCCACGTAAAACGAGGGTCTACTATATTTTAATTTTGCTAAAAACATTTTTTTTTTAAATCTCACTTGTTGCTTTTGTCATAAAAATATTCAGAGATATTTTTAACGACTCTACATTCTACAAGCGTATTTCACGGAACGAAAATCAGAAATAAGCCTCGAAACTTCAGTCATGACTATTTTCACTGTGTGCCGTTTCAAGTAAAAATCTAGAATGTGGAAAATGGAGGGGGAAAAAACATAGTTGGAATTTTTTAAATATCACATTTTAATGTTGCGTTATTTCTAAAACAAAAAATGTCAAACGTTTTAAAGGTTAAAAATAAATAAATACACAGCTATTATTTCTCTGCCAGTCCCATTTGTTTTTAGCACAGATTATCAGTCCTCTAAAACTCTTTTCACCCTTCTAAAAAAATGTGAAGGAGCATTTTTCCGCTTTGAAAAAAGCCCAAGCGAATTACTCCCTCTGTTTATACTATTGCTGATCGTTAAACCGGTTGAAGTTGGGGGGGGGGGGGGGGGGATGGGATCCTAGGGCAATTTTTTTTCCACTCGTTCATTAACACTGTTCTCAGGCTATGAAGGGTCCCCGGAGGGGTGTTGCGAGTTGCGATTGCTCTACCGAGAGCGTCCCAGACATGCTCTATAGGGTCTAGAGATTGCCTTGGCCAATCCACCCAGGGAATATCCTCCCTTTCCAGAAATTCGTCGACCAGAAGAGCTTTACATGGACTTGCGTTAACATCTATTAAAATTAGCTCAGGTCTAGCAGCGCTCCTCAAGAGGTGAGTAGAGGGTTCCAAGACCACATCCCTATACCTCGCAACTGTCACAGAGCCTCTCTCAAAGACATGGAGGGGTGTGCGGCCATCCAACATGATGTCTTCTCAGACCGCCAAACCACCACCGCCATAATGGTCGATTTTGCGGATATTGGAGGGTAGGTAGCGGGTCCCGGTTCATCTAAACCGACTATTATTGTCCTACGTTCATTTGGATAGAAATAAGAACCCGCTACCTACCCTCCAATATCCGCAAAATCGACCATTATGGCGGTGGTGGTTTGCCGGTCTGGGCAGACATCATGTTGGATTGCCGCACACCCCTCCATGTCTTTGAGAGAGGCTCTGTGACAGATGCGAGGCATAGGGATGTGGTCTTGGAACCCTCTGCTCACCTCTTGAGGTGCACTGCTAGCCCTGAGCTAACTTTAATAGATGTTAACGCAAGTCCATATAAAGCTCTTCTGGTCGACGAATTTCTGGAAGGGAGGATAATCACTGGATGGATTGGCCAAGCAGATCTCCAGACTTTAATCCAATAGAGCATGTCTGAGACGCTCTAGGGAGGGCAATCGCAACTCGCAACGCACATCCGGGGACCCTCCATAGCCTGAGAACAGCGTTGTCGAACGAAATGAAACAATTGTCCCAGGATCCCATAAACGACTTCATTTCAGGTATGGAGTCACACTGCAAGGCCTATGTGTCTGTTAGAGGGACCATACCCCCTACTAACCCATTTTTTGTTCCATTTTGCAATTGCTGTTTCATACCATCCTACTCTAACGAGCGTTATTTATGATCATGCTTGTGTGTTTTAAATTTTGGATAGTTATTTGTTTTGTATCGTTTCACTGTATGTACATACCAAATTTCATTAAAATCGGTCCAGTAGTTCTGGAGATAATAGACTAAATTTAAAAATTCTCTTAATTTCTTACACCAGTGTACATTACTAAGAAATTTAAAAAGTATATTTAATTGCTCAAGTTCCAGAATCTTTAGATACTTGTGCTTATGTTGTAAAAATTCTTAAGAAATCTTTGATGGGAAATTTTTTCACCTTCCTCAGTAATGCGAAAATAGAGATTGAAGAAGAACTAAGTCAGCCAATCTTACTAATATTATATATGCGAAAGTTTGTCTGTATGGATGGATGTATGGATGTATGGATGGATGTATGGATGTTTGTTACTCTTTCACGCAAAAACTACTGAACGGATTTTGATGAAACTTTACAATAATATAGCTTATCCATCAGAATAACACATAGGGTAGTTTTCGTCCCGTTATGGGGGGCAAAACCCCCTTAGGGGGGCAATAAAACACAATTTTTGTATAAATTCTCTAATATTGGGATGAAAAAATACTTGCACATATTTACATTATATGTCCATCGAAAGCTCTGATTTTTCTGTTGAAGATGGCACCTGTTCGAAATTTCTAAGTAGAATAAAAAACGAGTTATGAGCTTTTTAGATCCATGTTCGAAGGCTTTCCTCAACTCAATACAGTATTTAGTGTATCATCTCAACTCCCTGTCGATAGCGACAATTGTTGTATTGCTGACTTTCTTTGCTTTTCGTGATTGTTCAAGGCTTTTCTCAAGTCAAATCTTGAAGTAAGATTTTTGCACGAGATTGGCAAATAATACATGATTTGGCTGATGATTTTCCATTTAAACGGAACTTTAATGAAATTAATGGTTTTTATTATTATTTATGCTGATTGAACACTTACTCATTATCCAAACAACCAGCAGATCGCCAAAATATTTGCAGAAAGATTTCCGTAGCTGATGCATTTGGCAGTTTTTTCAACGTTGCTGTTTTTGAAGCCGAAGACTACGTCATAATGTTTCTCAGCTTTCACCATGTAAACAAAATATCGCCAATCAAAAAATTTTCAAAAGACTTTTTTTACTGTATTAAATAATCCAGCAACTAAATTAGGCAAATCCATAAACAGCACAAAAACTTCCATTAATTTTCCTTTTTGCACAATTTCAAACAATCCCCAAATTTTATTACTTATTTCGGTAACATTTCGGATGAAACTGTTTAACGCCATTTTATGGTGACCAAAAATATCTCAGCATCTGGCGACGATATCTCTGTAACGAAAATTAATATATCGTTTTACAAAGTAAGGAAAGAATGGGGGAGCATCATCGAAGGTATCCCGAAACGACTTTCGCAAATTCGGTAAAATCGCACCAAGAGCCACAATGATTGAAATTTCCCGAAATAACTAAAGCAAGTATAAGGGGATTACGAGCGCAGCTACTTTTTTTTAATCACTTCGTACTTCATTAGCCATACAGAGAAGGTTTTAGACTCCATGTTAAGAAAAAAAGTATCAACAGATTAATCTTTTTAAACATGAGAAGATTAATTTCATGTTTTTTAAATTTGTGTATATGCTTAAATATAGTGCTTTCGTTTCTAAATCAATACTACTTTGTTCTTTATACTTATTGCTATTTTAGTTTTATGGGTAAGGAAGAAACTCGATTTTTAATCACGTCAAAAAGATGTGTTTTAAATTCTTTCACTTAAAACAGAAAACAAAAGCAAGTAACGATTTTTTCTAATAATTATTACTGACCCAGGCAACGCCGGGTATTTTTGCTAGTCCTCAATAATCGTGGACATTATACCTTTAATTGCAATGAAATTACAGACTATATTGCTCAACAGATTTTTACCCTTATATTGATATCTTTTTGCAAAAAAATAATAAATCAATTCATGTTTTCACTCTGAAATTTAATTTAAAATAATACTACCCATTTCACCCTTCCCATTGAGGAAGGAATGAGTATAAAAACAGACTTTGAATGAATAGCTTTTTTACTAAACAATAAAATTAGTTCAGTAATTATAACTATGGATATGAGAAGTTTATTGTTGAAATGTAAAAACTCAGTTACGGTTTTTTAATTGTCGGATATCAGATTCGAATAGTTTGATAATCATTTCAAAAATACCTGTTTTTGTACCCATTCCACCCCACCTGACCCTAATTCACAAGGAATGAAAAATAAATAAATAAAGGTAATTTTTGCAATGGTGCACAAAATAAAATGCAGAGACAAACGCAACTAAAAGAACGCAATAGTACCTAATTAGTAAAGTAAAGAGCGGCAAACTAAAGAAAATAAAGTTTTATAGAAGCTAAATAACAAAAATAAACTGACAGGGGAGAAAAAAATTTTAAATATGAATAAAATTGTATGTAAGTAATATTTTTTTCAATATGAAACAATGTGTTATTTATTGAAATTGACGTAAATTTGCATTTAAAAATGTTTTAAAAATTTAGTATTAGTATTATTATTATTATTATTATTATTATTATTATTATTATTATTATATGCATATGGACAGACATGTACATATTCTCTCACTGACTTCAAAAAAAAAAAAAAAATCTCGACTGAATTAAGAATTTTGTAGCAGATTCTTTTTGTAATCAATTGTTTAAATCAATCATGCGTTTTGTGATTTCAAGACCATGCATTCTGAACTCTTATTTTCGTTTACATTTGATACGCCTGGTTGCGTTTCAGATATATCTCTTGTATTATACCAATTTCAGCAAAACCGCGGGAAGAAGTTTTCTTGTTACTTACTTACTCTTGAAAAGTAAGTTTAATATCACTTTTTGAGGAGAAACATTGATAATTGTAGGCCTAGTTTCAGCCCATTTTCTCATGCCCGTGTACGTACTAAACACAGAAAATTATCGTGCTTTATCTATTATTTGAAAGTGAGGGGAGGGATGGGGATTAGAATGACAGAATAAAATCATTATGGTGCTGATTTAGGTCCAAATATAGTCGCAGTGTTATATTATCGGGGAGTTCGATCCGTATTTCTTTCCATTGTTACTTCTAAAAATTGGTGCAGCTTATTTTCTTTGTATTTCATGGGGAGGGGAGGGGGAGGGAGGGTTCAAAAGTAAACTATTGATCTTCAGTTTAAATTCCGTGCATTTGGTTGCAATTTATTGAGGTTTCATTTTATCGTCTACTGTCTATAGTTTACATAACTAATGTACTTCTCATAACTGGATAACAAAGTTTTTCTCAATGAGGTTATGAATTTTTACTTTTTAATATTCTACAGATAACATTTCATTCTTGCAACAGTTACTGCTGGTGCAACTTATTGGTGTTCGCTTAGTTTTAGTGTTCATGCTAAAAGTATTGATAGTAAAATTTTTATAAAATTTTATATTTATAAAATTTATAAGTATTATAATATTAACTTTTAAGACAGTTTGTACCTTAATCTTTTTAAAAAATGTGGTTTAAACTTTCGTAAAAAGAATTTCTATGTCTATTTAATTTTGTATTCTTTTTTTTTTCATTGGTGAAAAATCGAATTAGTTAAAATACAATTTTTCACCTGGGGAAAAAAAAAGAAAAATATGAAACCAATTAGATTTTCAGCATCAATGTATTCTTAAAATGTTGTTCCTTACTTGTTCCTGGGGGGGGGGGGGGGGAGAGAAAAACAAAAGGAAAAAAATTAGTGTTTTGATGATTTTCTGAAAATGGCAAATTTTGTGTTGGATTTTAAAAGGTTGAAATAGGAAAAAATGTTTTGGCGAAACTCTTTTGGAACATATATTATATTTTCATTCTATGGTTGTATCTCCTTTTTTTTTTAAACATCCTTGGTGCCTTTGCGATACTCCATAATATCCTTATTTTAAATAAAATGGGCTTGCCTATAAAAGAGTCGGAGTAGGAAGTTTAAAATTCCACGAATAGAAATCAGAGTTGGTCATTCTTCTTTTCAGCTCCGCAGCCCTGGTAATATTAGCCCGGCAGCAGGGCAAATGAGAGGCCATGTCAGTCCGGTCAGAAACTAGGCTGACTCATGGAATGGGAAATAGGTTCGGAATCGGAGTAATATAAGTTTTATAGGGCGGCCCTGCCTAGCAGGTGCTGTTATACAGCATGGTTTAGAAAAAACATTTCAATGAGACCTAAGGCTTGAACATTACACGCTGTTTGCTCGAAAGTTTTTTTGAGCAATCACGAATTGCTTATTAAACTCCCTTGACCAAATTTGATGTTGCTCAGATTTTTCAGATTGCTATGATGACGGTTGTTTTCAATGTTCGTTTAGAGAGCAAAGTTTTCATTGCCATAGTTACAAATCGTATGCGGTTTGATTTCATTCATATTTTTTTCAGGGATTTACTCAAACACTTAACATTAAAAAAAGGGTTTTTCGTGTAAAATTATAATTATTTTTCAGGAAAAAGCACCTGCATAGATGAACTGAAACCACAAAAATTGGTCGTGATCGTTAAAAACGTAATTTAAACTCAAAGCGTCAAAATTCAAATGATTAAAAAAATTTGTTTTTTAATTTATTAAATACATTCAATTGCTTCTTGCCACCTCATCAATGAATACTGAAGTAACCCTTCTAATAAACTCATTAAATAACTTTCCATTGAAGTATAAGAAAATTTTGTTGTTTAATTTTCCACAAAAATTAATTAATATGGATCTCTACCTGAATATTTTATCCCCAATTAATTGTATTGCTTCCTGTTCAAAACCAGTATACTGGTTATATTTGGGTCAATGTTTCTTTCTAATTTTTTTCATGCTAGGTTAGCTGTAGCTACCTCTGGCTCTTTCTGACATTCAAATGCAAACAAAGCAATCTATTTATTTGTGAATAAACTGATGAATATTTTTTCATCAACCTTCTTGATAATTAATCTAGCAAAGTTTTTAGCGACAACTAGTTCGCCTTCATAAGTTTAAAATTTTTGCTTTATGATGAACAATTTTTCATCGTCTGCTATCAAGCATGCAAATTTAAGAACTACAACTACACTAAAGAAATATGGAGGGGGGATACTTATTTTTATCGTAGTTTTAAAAGCAGCACAACAATTAAATTTTAGTTTTTTGAGTCAAAATGGAACACAGCTCCAAATCATGCAATAAATAACATCAGAAAAATACTATTGTAACACAAATGAGGCCCCTAGTTTCAAAACCGGATACTTGTAGAAAACCAATTTTACAGGAGACGTAAAAGTCCGGTTTTGAAACTGAGGCAGACCTTCCCGCCCCATTTCAAGGGGGAAAGAAGCGGTTTTTGAACCTAATATTGAGCAGGCAAATAGGCCTTATGATTCTCTACAAGATTAACAAAAAAAAAAAAAAAAAGAAAAAGAAAATGGAATTTTTTGCAAGTATCCGGTTTTGAAACTAGGGGCCTCAAATATCATCTTGAAATGACATCTTTTTAAGAAATTAAAGTTTTAGAGAAAAAATTTCTTGAATAAAAATTAAAATGACTGCTTTGAACTTTGGTAAAAAGAACATTATCCTTTCTGTGTAAAATTGTGAAGAACAGAAATCGTATAACGCTTTATTTTTTAAACAAAATAAAGAATTTTTTTTATATACAAAAAAAAGGGGGGCTGCTTTGTAGAACATATTGCTTTATTTTTCAATTTAGTCACAGTTTTCATTGTTAGAAATTCTTGTTTTTCTTTTTTTTTGGACGTTTTTTAAATATCCAGGCTTTAAGGATTTAAAATTATCTCAAGAAAAGGATGGGGAGGGGGGGGGGGGGCAAGCAAGAAGAAGAAAAAATGCGAATCAGTCAGTTTGATCACGGGAAAATGTCCCGAAGTGATATATGCATAAAAAACATCGTATTGTCAGTTAAACAGTTA
This sequence comes from Uloborus diversus, assembly GCF_026930045.1. Classification (NCBI taxonomy): domain Eukaryota; kingdom Metazoa; phylum Arthropoda; class Arachnida; order Araneae; family Uloboridae; genus Uloborus; species Uloborus diversus. Next base: position 100,186,154 of record NC_072738.1, read on the forward strand.
AACTGTGGCTTTACGGTTAAAACTTTTGCTGTTGTTTTCTTTCGCATCGAAGATCTGAAACTCAAAGTTAATAAACTTGGATATGATGGGGGAAAATTCTAATGTTGTAGTTATAAACAAAGGAATCTCTATTTTATTTTATTGTCTGGGAAATTGTCTATATATATTTTCCTGTCATGTTTGTATTTGTCTAATAGGACATCATGAAAAGTTGCAAAAATTTTTTTTAAATGTTTTAATTTCTATGATTTTAGACCCATTTGTGTTTAGTTTTAGCATGTTAGAAATAATACAAGCGGAGAAACGAACTTTGTTTTTTTTTTCTTTTGTTTGCTTCAGATAATTCCAAATTTGAAACTTTCAATGGTTCCATATCAGGTTAACTTACATAACTGTCTAAGTAGGACTTGAAATCATTGTTGTTAACAGGGAGGAACAAATAGGACACTTGCCACACCCAAAAATCGCGAACATGGAGCATTTTTGTATAAGAACAAGAAGCAGGAAAGGTGTATTTCCAAATCAATTTATTTTATTTTATTTTATTTTAGTTTTTGAAAATGAAAATACATCTACTATGTAGAAATACTCGAAAAAAAAAAAAAAAAAAAAAAAAAAGGAATAATGAGTGAAGCATTTCTTCCTGTGAATACTTCCGTAAAATCTGCAGAACTTCCAGAACACTTAGTTATGTACTACATTGATCATTATTTGCACAAAGAAATTTTAAAAAGTACTGTACAAATGAGGCAGTGAGGAGCGAAGGGATATAAGTGGACATTTTCAAGTTTTGAGTAAAACGCATTTAAAGTTGAGTGACTATAGGTACGCTTCCATTAGTTTTACTTCCTTTTACAAAAAAGGAAGTATTGTATTCTCAAAAAAATGTTCATTCAAAAATCGACCTTAATTTCCATTTTGCCCACCCACGAATGAATGTTGAATTTTTTTTTCGACTCGACCCCTTATGGATAAGTGCCTAAGAACGTATAGACATGCGAAAAATCCATTTTGACGATTCCCGAGTTAATTACGACGAGTTTTCTCATGACGTCTGTATATACGTATGTGCGTATGTACGTCGCATAATTCAAGAACGGTATGGCCTAGAAACTTGAAATATGGTACGTAGACTCCTAGTGGGGTCTAGTTGTGCACTTCCCTTTTTGATTGCATTCGGGTGTTTCTAAAGGGGTCTTTTGCTCCTTTTTGGGGGGAAATGATTGTTAATTTCGATGTAAACTCAAGTGGTGTTACAATTTGGCGGACACTTGGCGATATATCGCCAGTCTTTTGGTAGCCAAATTTTGTTGCCAACTTGGCGAGAAATTCGGCGTTTTTTTTTTTTAAATCTGGTTTTAATTTTGCCACTATTGGTGATATTTAGAGAGTAAACTATTGAATCACATTAAAATTGCCAATAATGGGAAAATGACATTAAATTGGAGTAAAAGGAAGTCAAGTGATGCACACATCAGCTCGTTTTTCTCTCTTAATCATGCTGTATTGCAGCACCTACCAGAGCTACTAATTTTTTTCTCTCGATTTTCCTATGCTCTATAAATGATTTCTCTGTGAACTAAAATGTCATCATCTTAAGTATCATAGAAAAAAAATGAATCATAATACTTTAAAATTGTCACAGAATCAGTTTGTAGTAGAGTGCCTTGAGAACAGAGTGGCGACAACAGCGGTGTTTTTCCCCCCGGACAAGCTCGGCTGCAACTTTCGTCCAGATACGACGAGAGAAAATTTTGACCGTTTGGCAGAAATAAGTCGATTTGCCACCAAGTGTAAATCGTTATCGCGGTTTTGGCAGAAGACGTGACTTCAGTTTCTGAAGCATTTCGCATAGGCTACTGAGTTTCTCTCCATTCTTTCTTTTCACTTATCCGCCAAAAACAAATACATAAGATTTCTAAGAAAAATGAATTGAAAATGATAAGCGACTTCACCATTTTCTTTACATAATATGTGTGCGTGAATGAAAACAAAGTAAATGACAAATTTTAACTTTCACAAGAGAAACGAATGAGAGAAGAGCATTACTTTAGAATGAGTTTTCTTGAAAAAAACAAAAATTCTATGATAATTGTTTTTCAACGAGAGAAAATTCGCAAAATAAATAATGAACTTCCATTGCTTATTGTAACGTGCAATAAAAAAAAGAGTTCCTCTTGAAGCAAATTAAGAAACATAATTTTTATGTAGCTGGGCAGTTGAGGGCAAGTCACCCGATTAAAAATCGAGACTTTTGCGTCATCTTTCTCAATATTTTAAACTCTATTCAGAAGCATAAGAAGAATTATATGCGAAGATTTCAATGAACAAATTTTCATTCTATAAGCTCATAAATGGCAATCCAATCAAGTAATAAAAATTATCAGAAAAGAAAAATTCCTAGCTCGTCTCTTGGCTTTGTTTTTGTGACTAAATTCCATTTGCCTCCCAGGTACAGACATATGCATATGAATAAGTTTAATTAATTTCTGCTATATCTGACTTTACGAAAACAAGAATTGAAAAGACCAAAACAAACTATTAGCTATAGATAACTGAAATGCACTGTACTAAAATGCTTGAATTGAGAATTCTTGATAAAATAATTCAATGATAGTTTCTTACTGCATAAATGCGGACAAATTCTTAACAAAATAAACAATTCACTTCGAATGGTTATGGCAACGTATATTAAAAAAGAAAAAAACTTATCACCGAAGAAACTGAAAAAATAAAAATTAAAAAGTATATCGTTAGCTGAATGCTACAACAAGGTAACTGCAAATTTGTATGAAATTGAATGTTTTACGAAATGGTGGTTTAATGATATTTTAATATCGTGAAAAGATACTAATTTCTTGAGTTTTTTTCGAAACAGTATAAAAAATACTGAGTTGAATTTACGTACTTATAGCATTTTTCCACATTATGAATGTGAATGATTTAAATTAATTTTAAACGTATTTAATTTTGAACATTCACATTGTGAAATATTGGTAGTGAGTTTCACATTTTTTCCCCTTTTTTATGGTTTCTGCGTCTAAACAATAAAATTGTGCTCCAGTATCAATTTTCTTCATAATGAATAATAAGCAGCTTCATATAATAACTAATATATGTCTCTTTTTTTTTTACAAACAAGATGCATTTTATTTTTATTCCAAGATAATTATTTCATTTGAGTAAAAATATTACACGCTGAAACCCATTTATAAGCAAAACTAACTTCTAAAACCCGAAAATCAAACGCTAATGGAAACGGAGAATGGTTGCCGTAACGTTAGTGAAGCCAAAAAGCCCGCCAACACTATCCGAATCCAAAATCCCAAGATCAATGCTCTATAATTAAATCAATTTGTCGCTTAGAGTTGCAAAAATGATAATAGGTGATAGCCTATACATTAATGTACTCGAGACATAAGGTGAAATATCAGTACAAAACTGATTATTCACAATAAAAGCGTTTTTCTGAGACCTATCCAATCTTCCTATGTTAAGTCTACGAGACTTTCGTCAAGATGCCCTCCGGCGGACAGAGGTGCTCCCTGCTTCTCAGTGGGGGGTGTGCTTGTCGTCACTCTGATCATTCAAGGCACTCTAGTTTGTAGCAGGGGGGGGGGTGCACCTCGAAGCGATTTTTCGAAAATTCGATTTCGTTCTTTTTTTATTCCAATTTTAAGAACATTTTCCCGAGCAAAATTATCATAAGATGGACGAGTAAATTACCCAGTTATCATAACGTGGAACCGTAACGTGGGCAAGTCACTTGGTGAGAAAATCATCATACATTATTTGTAAATATACAGACGAACCAAAAGACCTTTTAATTTTCTACTACGGGCAAAGCCATGCGGGTGCCACTAGTAAGAAATAAATTTCAATTGAAAACTGGTGCCTCACGTTTACTGTTCTCCCCACTTCCGACGAATACGATGTCTGTGGCTCTTCCACCGAGCGCCAACAATATTGAGCCACACTTAATATGCAAACATGTTTTTATTTTCTTTTGCCTTTTCCTCACAAAAATACTGCTGTCGACGTAAAAGAGACTTAACCATCTGGCAGTCATTTGTGGCAGATTTTCAATCTACCGAAATATGTAGATATCCTGAAAAACAAAACTGTTATCGCGTATGAGAATTTACCTGTAAATGTATAGACGAATCAAATGGTCTTTTAATTTTCTATCACGTGGGCAAGGCAGTGAGGTTGCCGCTACTAGAGCAATAAATCGTAATATTTTAAAAGTTATTTCCTTAAACATGGTTTCGCTAGGGACATTTTGAGCGCGCTGATATTTTTATTTTTTAGAAATTCAATAATCCTTTTGAACACACTATGGAGGCCGGATTCGTTAAAGCACAATCTAAATAATCTTTCTCATGTAACGTCAATGATGATATTCGAATATTTCCGAGAGGATGAGAGGTTTAATGTTCCAGAAATACGAGGAGATAAGTCTTTTACGTTTCGTCTTCGAAGTCGAATGCGTGACCTTCGGCTTCTACCCTATCGGAAGAGGGCATGACGTCACTTCCTATGCCATTTGACGTCACAAGAGCTTGAACTTTAAAAATTAATTTAAAAAAAAAACTACTTATCGTATCGCAAAATTTTTTTCACCTATGATGTTCATACATGTTACTCTATCATATAAAAATAAAATTGAAAAATCGAAAACTTCCCTATTGTATCCATTTAAATGTCTTTGGTAACAGCAGGCAAACAGATTTAACCAGCACGCAAAATGCTTATAGACAGAAAAAAATAATAGTAATTAATTTTAAAAAATCCTTATTTCAATAATACAATGGAAAAGTGACAAGCCCAATATTTGTCAATAATATAAATGAATTTTGAAACCTTAAGTTTGTAACTAATTTTGTTTGGGAGATGGAGTTGATGCATAACGAAGTTTATGTAAATAAAATGCATCTTTCTATCTGTGTTTGCTCAAAAGCACTCGACCGATTTTGCTGACAAGTGCAGTATGTTCTTATCAGTACCGGTAGAGTGGTTTGAAGGAAGTCCGTTTCGGTATGTTGTTTACATATTGATATTGACAGAATAAATAAATAACCTTTTAATCGATAATGGTAACATTCAGTTTTCTTTTAGCAATATTTCACTCAACAATATGACGTCCGTTTTTGACACTCCACCTTCCACTTCATTACTTTCTACTTCCGTTGCACGTTAAAACTGTACTCTCATCACTCGCTGAGAGAAGTACAGATTCAAGAAGCATTTTCTAAAAATTTTTTGGCACTGAAAATTTATATTTAGCAATTATGTATAGTATATTATTAGCTTTTAATATACAGGGTCATTTGAAAGAATGGTTGGGCTACATAAGGCTACTAATTTAGGAATATTCGACCTGTAGCTCTCTGGTAGACCTTCAATGAAAGAGCGAGCTCTTAAGTTATAATTGGATACCGCTAGTTGTCTAATTATTCAATTAGTTCAAATATAGCTCTCACTGAAGAGGTGATTTAGCGATATATCATTGACCACCCTAGATCACCAGACCTAACACCATGGGAATTTTTCCTGTGGGGTATGTATAGGATGCTATATTTATTCCTCACTAACCTTCTTGGCAAACTGAAAACAATTGCTTCTGTGACTGCGTACATGCTATAAAATGTGTGTCGGGAGTTTGAGTACAGGTAGGATATCACTCAGGCCACAGGGGTGCTCATAGAATGTCCTTAGAATGATTTAAGCATGTAAAAAAAATCATTTTTGCACCAGTTTTACTCATAAATATATAGGTTTGAAACCCCACCATTCTTTTTTAATTATCTTATTCTTGCTCTGTCTTGGGTGGGTGTGTGACAAGCTTTTTACTAGTTGCCAAAAGCAAAAAGGAATAATAAATATTATCTTTACTTAACTGCTGATAAAGTTTACAAATTAATTCTAAGGCTGAACTTAAGTTGGTTCAACAAATTATAGTGTACTGACAAGACTTAAAGTCATGAGTTCAAAAGCCTAACCTTTTTTTTACACCGCATTTCAAACACATCATTTTCTGTATACATCTGTAAAAACCTAGAAATGGCACAATATCAGAACGTGACTTGTGACTTCTGCTTTCTGCGGAGCCATTTAAAAAAAGGAAAATAAATCAGAGTAAATTGATGCTTTCAAAAGGTGGCATGTCATCGGAGGCACAGAAAAAAGAACATTAGAATTTCAAGAAACCGTAAAAGTTGCACCGAGTAAGAATCCTTGTTGTTGACCTAGTTGTGACGCTTTCTGGCAGACGACATAACACACACCTTCCGGCGAAAAGAAGCGAGAGTTCGTGCACTAATTATTCAATGATGGAGAATCTGCTGCTTTCGGATTTCTGTTTTCTCTCCACCCATGTTTAAACTCATCGGTTGTTCGTCCATCCGTTAATTCGCAACTCCATCCTCATATATATATATATATATATATATATATATATATAACAGTCGATGATAACGCGCGCGTTTCAACAATGAAACTCGCGCCACGGCATGATAATTTGATAATATGTTTTGGTAATGTTTAACAGGAAGGGAAATGTTTTATTGTGACGAGACTGAACTCGATCCGGTAACTTAACTGTCTTACTGGTAAGACTGTGTCATTTCAAGGGAATGAAGAAACGAAAAAGGGGTCAACAATGAACACTACCTACTGGAGTTTAGGGTTAATCCACTGGAGTTAGGGTTAAAGTTTCAAATACCAAAATATCACTAAACAGGCAATTGCTTCGTTCAAATGTGGAAGAATAGAAGCAATTTTCACCACTCATACCTTGTTGGACAACTTTCTACTTAAACTATAGTGGGCGCTGCAGCCACTGTCTAATGGCGGTTAAATAAGGAAAAACAAACAAATGCCTTAAATTATAACATGCTTTAAAGCTTAGTGAATGACTAATTTTTCATCGTGTTTGTAGGAAGCTTTCTTTTCTATTTTTCTGAAATTACATTTTAACATAAACTGTCTGAAGCCTGTAATTTACCTCAGAAAAAGCAAGTGAAACGGAATGTTTTACCTTTTGAGGTAATATTGTTAATCACCGCAAGGCAGCGTATTCGAGCTATGGAGTTGCGAATATTTGCAGTGCTTTCAATAGTGTATTTAATTTCGTCTATTTTTCCGGCAAGCTTGAATATTGGTAACTACGAATTAAGGTGGAAATTTGAATTTTTTTGCATTGCCTAGCTGATTCTTGCGTACTACATTTTTAGTGAGGATACCTCTCTGTACAAGCCTGCCAAAAAAAAAAAAATGGCTAATATTAATTTATCTGTTGTGATCTGAAGACACACACACTTTCAAACCCGTGCAAGAAAGCCGGAAACGAGGAGAAACAATGAACGAAAGAATGGAAAGACGGACAGAAAGAAAGAAAAATCATGTGTAACATCGATTAACGTCAAGTGATAACCCAAAATCAGACAAACTTTTTTGCATTCATTTCAATTTTTGCTTTTCTGGATTTAAGGCCTTCTTAACAACTCATCATCAACCTATCTAATGCATTATTTATTCAATACAAAGTAATTAAAAAATATTTATAGACCGTAAATCAAAGAAACTATATTTTCAGCATGGCATGATTTACCGAAAGCATATAATCCGTGGAACATGTCAATATTTGTTTCACTTGATGGCAACAAAAACTACATTTCCTTAAAATTACTCACAAACCTCATATGTTATTTTCCTTCTTATTTTAGTCCATGCGCAGATTGTATTCGAAAAAGCATTGTTTACTCAGCGGGAAATAAGGAAACCGTTTAGAAGATTTCACGGCCGAAATGCGCTTGCTGTAATAAAAACACACTTACAGGCGTGGACTTTCAATAAATGAAATAGATCGTCGCCTCAGAGTAACAGTATTTATTTTTTTCATTTCTGGGGTTAGCTGTCTTAGAGTTGCTTAGAGGCGCTGCAAAATAATAATAGTATTTGAGTTTACTATATTTGTTACTTATTGCATTATGTGGTACAGGTATGTATTGCTCATAATTATACTTAATTCAAAATTATAGCCAAAAGTGTGCCTTGAGAGAGAGTTAGTTAAAACTTTGATAGCTTTAAGTCCATAAATGAAAAACTGCTCCTTTCGGCACGCGCAAGTATTCGTAATGGAGTCGTTAATTTGCTCGTAATGGAGTGCTCGTAATGGAGTCGTTAATGGAGTCGTCCGAAATTTTAAAAGTATTTTTTTTTTCGGAAAGAACATGCTTAAAAACATGGAATTTGACAATTTTTTTAAAAATAATTTAGCAAAGTTTACTATTTAAAAAAATACTCGTACATATATTGAAATCGGTGCGCAGACTCACACACACACACACGCACAATTTTATTTTTTACGCTTCTGCACATGACACCACAAATGATGAAGTGCCATTCACTGTTGCCATTAGCACAGAGCGCAATATTTAATTCACCCCTTTATTCTCGTGTACTGGCAACGACAGGGTAGACCGGAGCACGTTTACGCGGATTTTTTTCAATGAATTTTCTAGTTTTTATGTTTTAACTTAGGAAAGTTTAGACATTGCGGTTTTACAAAGCAGTTAATGGAGTCAAAATTGGTATATTCAGTTGTTGCTCATTTTGTGTTTTTAACCGTTAAAAAATTATTTTTGAATCCAAGTCGGTTGCGTTAACTTACCCTGGACAAGGGGCACGTTTACGCATATTTGTTTTGACACCTAACGTGGTTCTGTTAAGTATTTTGAAGATATATAATGTCTTATCATCGTTAAAATAAAGCACATTTATTAGACTGAAAAGTGTATAAAGTTAAAGCTGAAGAAACATGAAGGCAGCACTATATGATTGTAGGCTATAAGATTCGAATGTGTAACTTAATTAAAAATTGAACGGTAATTTTCAAAACTAAATAGCCGAAAATTAATAAAAAGGTTTGAGACAATTGGGTGCAAAAAAAGTGTCAGGAGCACGTTTAAGTAAGACACATAAAGAGCGTGTGTATAAAGGTGCTCCGACGTCAACGCGTAAACTTGCCCCGTCGCCAAGTTTGAATTTATTTTAACGTGCAGAAAATTTAATAGCATTTCAGTTCATACAAATACAATTATCAAAAAAAGATTAAATTCTGCTAATGTTTACATTTTTTTTCTTTACTAAGTATTATTTATTCACAATAAGCTTCAAAACATTCAAAACAAAATTTATTCAATTTGGTAAAAAACAGATTATCCTTTCCGCATGCCAGACCAAAGCTCGACTGATACTCAAAACCTTGTGAGAATATTTGCTAGGGAGCAGCATCAATCTGTTATGACTGTTGGCTCTCCAGTTATAATTTGTTTTGAAAAAAGGGCACTGCGTAAACGTGCCCCGATCGACCCTAAGGTTGATAGCAAGCGTAGAGCGCAATATTAAATTCGCTTCTTATTAAATTCGCTTCGAATTATCATAACGTGGAAGCGCGGTAGACAGCAAGCGTAAGCATTCATCACGCCAGTGGAATACGCACCTAAGTTCATCATTTGTGACGTCATAAAGACCACGCCTTGTTTAAAAAATCAGACATTTTGAAAAATTAATTAAAAAGTAACTGTTGGGAAAATAAAAGTATTTTCTGGGTCCATGGTATTATTTATTTTATTTTTATTTATTTATTTATTTATTTTGCTCATTCTATCAATTCTATCAACTTCAGTGACTAAAAGTAATCCTTTTGACAATTGTAGACCTTTATGGAAACAACCCCATTGTCATAGTCCATTCTTTCCGAACGTTGGCTCTCTCGCATGAATTTAGTAATCAACGATATCCAACTCCAGGAAATGCTTTCTTCTTTTTATGTGAACTTTTGAAATACGAGTATATTCGCTGCGATGTTTCCGAATTAACTGAAAATTTTTAGAGTAATTCTTTTCATTTTCAGCAATTGTTCAAGTGTTTCTATACCATATAAAATTCAGGAATAAAAGGGAATTATTTAATAAAAAGTTCAAACGTTGGGTTTTTTAAAACAAAAGGTATTTTTCAATTCAGAAGCAAAAGGCTAATACTTAATGTAAGTTTTTAAAATTATTATGACTAAATTTTTCTTATCTGAACTAAAGAGTAAAAGAAAACCCTATCGTAACTAGAATTGACCTTCTGTGTGCATGTGTGTGTGTGTGTGTGGAGGGGGGGGGGGGGGGGGGGGTAATGATCTGAGATGTGCAACAGCTATTATAGTATGATTAATAATAGAGTTAAATCCAAGGGAACCGTGGGTTGATCCCCCCTCCTCCTCTCCTCGTTGTGCCACTGAAAGAAAAAAAATCTAATATAGTTTTTTAAAACAGTTTTTAAGCAACAATATTCTTTTGACTTATTAAGAGAAAAAAATGAAGCGTAATGAAAGTTGAGAGATAAACAACATATTTATCATGAAATAGAAAGCGCAGTTAGGTTTTGTTCGGCACTTCCTAAACCCAGAGAAGTTATCTTAAATTCGCTTTTTAAACTTTGTGAGTAAACATTTGGAATGGGCAGAAAATTCAATTGATGCTTTATTTTTATACTGAGCTTATCTGTCTCAAGTTCAAAGTTCGGAAAATATTAAACAACATAAACTTCAAAATTGTTTTTTAGTAATTTATTGTGAATAGTACTTTTCAGTAATTTTACAATCACAACTGAAAAAAAAATTGTAATTTTTATAACATCAAATCTTACAATAATTATATTAAATAAAAAACAACTTATTATTACATATAACTATCTCTATTGTTACTTATTTATTTAATTAATTATTTTTACTTTTTGTTTTACTTACATAATTATTAATTTTACTTTATTTAACTCATTTATTTTTTTGTTTGTCTTATTTTACTCAAGCATTTATTTATTTTATTTTAGTTTATTTAATTATTTTATTTTACTTATTCATTTAACTTATTTATTTCAATTGTTTTATTTTATTAATTTACTTATTGAGAATTCAAGATTGCTTATTATTTTTGAGGGTTTTTATTTGTATTTCTTTTTTTTTTCTTATTGGTTTTCTCCTTTTATACTCTACTGGTTGAATGTAAACAAATGTTTTGGATTAGTACATTTTATATTTTCTAGCTTTATACTATTCGCCATAGATGTTTTACAAGATCCTAGTAGTAACTGCTCCATCAACAGACTTTCCTATAACAAAGAGAGGACCGTTGTATGTTTGTTAAGGTTGTTGATGAATGTCTAAAAAACTGAAGATCTAGAACCGTGAAACTGCTTTACATGCGTTACTTCCACTGATGGAGAACTGGGCTACAAAAAATAAATAAATAAATAAATAATTAAATAAATAAATAAAATAAATTCTTCAGGTTTGAGTCCGATTTGTATGCGTTATTGTGTGTCTATGGGAAAAAGCAGCGCTCTTTCTAGCTAGTAATACTTGATTGAAGCGTTTTATCTAAAAAAAAATAGGTTCCAAGTTTTGTTATTGTTTTTCTGTTAATTTACTTGTTTATTGAATGGATGCTCTGATTTAGGTATCAACCCAGTTGCATTCTACCCAAATACGAAAATATCTTTAGGCGGGGTTACGCTTGAAAAACGTAGAAAAAAAGAAACGACTTACAAAATCTACTTGCAAACAGGTATCAAGAACTCTTTAACGAGAATCACCAATTTCTTCTTCCTTCTTTCAATGTTTTTAGATGTTTCGGTTTCTTTTTTTTTTTCCTTTTTTTTTCTTTGTTTCGCTGCATATGATAAGTTGTAGGTATTATTTTTAAAATTTATTATTATAAGGGGCCACCGTGTCCAGTTGATATTGGGCTAAGTTGATAAAAGGGCTTTAATTTCGAGTTATCAACTAATCCGAATTAAGATTTCAAACATTTTGAGAGAGTCTTTCTTTAAAACAGCTATTAAAAACTTCATTTCGTTGTTTATTAAGTAAGCATCACAGTTCATCCATTGGTGTAACGTTTTGACCCACTTTAAATCCTAGTGGAAATACTTCGAAAAAAATAATTTAAAAACTTGTATGGAAAAAAATGTTAACAAAGGTGTTGAAATCATTATTTCATACGAAGATAGTAATAATATTGCAAAAAAATTTATTTTGGTACGTAACATCAATAACAAAAATTAGAAAAAACAAAATGCAAAATATGTATCAACCATACCCGGTCTCCCCTTTTATTATTGTTATTATTATTATTGCTGTTGTCATTGTTATTGTTAGTTATTATTATTATTGTTATTGCTGTTATTTTTAATTATTAATTTTATTATTATTATTATTATTATTATTGCTGTTATTTTTAATTATTAATTTTATTATTATTATTATTATTATTATTATTATTATTATTATTATTATTTTATTATTTTATTATTATTATTATTTTATTATTATTGTTATTATTGTCACTATTATTATTATTATTATTATTATTATTATTATTATTATTATAACTTTCACTCGAAAAATGCATGTGTTCAGGAGTAACTATTGAAAACAACTACATACATATACCTTCATACATTCATTTATTATAGATAGGTAAGAATACTTTCTAAAAAAGCAAATGCAAATGCAATCTAAACTCTCAAAACCTGACTAAACGGCGGAAGAAATTCTCAGCATTCATTTCGCTGTTTTGTAAAGAAGCGGATGTTAATGTGTCGTTTTGTTTGCCGACTAGTTCCACGTTATTTCTCTTTTCCCCGCACAGAAAAGAAACTGGAAGATTGAGGTCATGTCGGAACGGTTTCGGTATGGCGGTCAACCACATGCGTACCTTGACGGAAATTTCAAAATGAAACCATGCGAGAATATTTTATTCATTCAAAACTATCGTCTGCCTTTTCTTTTTCGATTCTTTCAACTTTTGTTTCCTTTAAGAACTCTCAGGAGAAAAAAAGAAAACATTATCGATTACGAGAATGATTTCTAACGTTTATCTGACTTCCTTTTCCACGACGTTTTCACGCCTTCCAAAATGTACTTTTATTTTTCATAGATGAAAGGAATTGGTTAATAGATATAGAATCACGGTGGCATTTTTTAAGAAAATAATTCGGAGCAAAAGAACTTGATATTCTGCTATGCATTAACGTTTCTAATTGTTGAAAGTTACTACACGATGCGGCCCAATTCAAAATTTGTTGTTCGACATTAATTTTTGATTTGATTATTTGCGAAACCAAGTTGACCATTACAACTGAAGCTGAAACTTAAACCAAGAGTGCCCATCACGCAAAAGCGATAGGACCCCCCCCCCCTCCCACAAATTTGTGGAGATCCTCTCCCAGGAGCGAGACTCGTCCAAAAAGTAAATAATATCCCTGAAAACAACTCCCTAAAAATTTCAGTGGCACAGTTTGTGTCATGACCTCTTTCCCCCTCTCCTCCATATAACAGTTATTATGACAAAACGTTCCGGCAGTGTGGCGCAGTGGTTAGGCGTTGGCCTCATATGCTCAAGGTCAGGGGGTTCAAACCCGGTTCCAGGCACCTTTTGACGACGTGGAAAACCGACAGAGCCCTTGCTGTACGATTACACGATATTTTAAAGAGCTTTTGAGAATCTCACTTCAAAATTTAATTTTTAGTACAGTTTCACATCGTAAAAGCTTAGGTGCTTTCCTCTCGGGGCTTTCATCTAATAATACATTATGTTTCAATTATTTATAGTTTGATTGAATAATTCGTTGGATGAATGGCTGAATAATTCTGAATTAGTTGTACCAAGGACTATGTTTTTTGTCGAAAACAAGGCATTCCAAGGTTTTAAAGGAGTCACAGGCAAAGAAAAAAGCAGACTGACCGAAGGTAGCTATATTATGAGAAAAACAACATTGAGCGTCTTAAACTGCAAAGTATGTTACCAACGTGCTTTATACTCGTAGTTTGTGTTGTTCAGCGTTACTTTCTCATGTTTTGTCTTCACACAAACAAAAGCTTTTCACTTTTCAACAGATTCTCCCTCCTTCTTTGGTGACTGCTGTTTTACCTTCTCTATTTACGCTCTAATTTCAAAACAAGTTCTTCATTGAAAAAGGGTTCCTTGTAACTCCGAAACATGCGTTGCAATATTCCAGTGATTGTATTCTTTTATAGCTTTGCTTTTATAATTTATACAGAATATAAATGTTTTTTTGTAAGTTACAGTATACTCGGACAGATTTTTCTTTTCACTAATTTATTTGAGACACTGAGAGCAACAAATATGGAGCTGAGAAACACCAGTTTGAGTACAGCAGTTGTGACGCCAAGATGAATTAATATGGTATTTTGTTTCAACGCGCGCACAAAACGTTGTAGTAGTATTGCAAAATTTTGCATCTTTGCCGCCTGAAATCTAATAAAATGCTTTGTTTATTTTTCAAAAAGAAAAAATATACTAAGGTAAAATACAAATGCCATGTCTTTTAGAGCTTTGAGTATCTTAACACAGCTTCTTATAGGAAAACTGGGCTTAAATCCCCTCAAATAACTGCTCCGAAACACTTAAGGCACTCGCATTCTCGTGTTGCAGCACCACTTTACAGGATTACAATTTTTTCGGTTGAAAAATAAAAATATTTTGAGGAGAAGTAACTATATCTTACACTAGTGGTACCCGCGCGGCTTTGCCCGTAGTTGAAAATTAAAAGGTCATTCGGTTCGCCTGTATATTTACAAATAATGGATGACGAATTTCTCGGCAATTGGCTACGTTCATTCGCCCTCCCATTCCACGTCATGATAATTTCGTAATTTACTTATTCATCTTATGATAATTTTGCTCTAGAAAGCGTTCTTAAAATTGAAATAGAAAAAGAACAAAATCGAGTTTTCGAAAAATCGCTTCGAGGTGCACACCCCCATGTTACAAACTAACTTTGCCAAATTTCATGATAATCGGTCGAACGGTCTAGGCGCTATGCGCGTTACAGACTCCCTACAGACATCCAGACAGAGAGACTTTGAGCTTTATTATTAGTAAAGATAAAGATTACTTTTAAGCTAAACGTCCGCGCAGACTATGATCTCAAGTCAGTAACAGAGCACTCTAGCTTCAATGCAAAGCCCCAGCTTTAGATAATTCAACTGACAAACAATGCAATAATATTTAATTAAGAGTGCTCAAACCATTTCGGATAAAGCTATCATTAAAAAATTATTTAACACCATTTTGAGTTGATGTCAGCCAACGAACGCAGTGCAGCACTAGCCGAAAAAAAAAAGAAAGAACGGGTTATTTCATTATTTCTAATTAACATGCCATGACAACCAGTTTAACGTGAGCTTAAACAAGGCGGCTGCATTCCTTAGAAAAGTGTAATGTTTTGGAGATCTTGTCTTCCCTTGAAGGTTGTTCTGAAAACGCACAAAAGAAAGTATCTTTTTTTTTTCTTCTTGGACACGTGTGTAAATATTTTTTTAAATGTTCTTACATATGAGAATTTTGACAAGCAGCATTCTTTACAGTATTCGTTTAAGTTAGTAAGGCAAGAGACACCGTATTCCAAATAAGTTTTCATATAGGCTGTTGTTTAAGAAAATTGTTTTCAAAATGAAAGATTTTTTCTTGACTGCGGAAAGAAATACAAAGTTACTTTCTTTTGCTTCTATTTTTCACAATAAGAAATGAAACAAAATCTTATAGTTTTGCCGAAAAAAAGTTAGCCATTTTAAAAATAAGTATTAAAAATGCAAGTTCATTGCATGATAGGCTATTTATTTTGATTCTGCTATTTTTAGGATTTTCCATTAAATAAAAAAAAGAGCACGAAGTAAGTAGTAATGTATCGTAAAAATGTAGACAAATAAGTCAAAAATTCCCCAAAGTGTTGGGTTTTCAAAAAAAATCTTGTATTCTGGGGATTTTGTTTGAAGAATTTGTGTTATGGGTTTTCTTGATGAAAAAGACATTTTTTAAATATTTTCACTATAAACCGCAATATTTTCTCTAAAATATAACTTTTTGGGTAAGCAATTTGGAATAAATGATCATTTCATGCATATACTGTGACTATATAACTATGGCAGATCCAGGAAATCTTCAAAGGAGGGACGAAATTGCGTATTTAGAAGTTCAACTTTTGAAAAATTAGATAACTTCCGAACTCTCTCCCCATGACATAATCAAATAAATCTTTTAAAATTCCACTGCTTAAATTTTTACTGCTGTTACTATTGGTGTCAGACATCGGAATTGTCTATCAATCAAAGCATAAACATAAAAATTAAATAGCTTAATGGAGGTGGGGGCTGGCTATGCCAATCATTTAAAATCGAAACTTCTTTCAAAACTAATTCCTGCCAGTATTGCCACAAAGCGTGGCTGGACGATTCGTTTTACATGGCGATACCGTAATTCACCTAGTAACCTACTCAGACCCATAACCCTCTAGCTAAGGGCCGGGATTCCACTCCAAGAAAGAGAAAGTAAGAACAATCAATACTTTAGACGTCACCGTTTTATTTTTGTTGGCCGTAAATTCAGAACTTGTCTTCAGACCACTTGGTAGAAAACGAAACCTTCAATCACATTCCTTGAAATCTTTCTTTTTCACGTTTCGTTTCGGAACTCGTTTGTGACGCTTTCAATTATTTCCGACTAAACTTTGTTGAGTTATAATTGATAAATTCATGGATAATTTTTAATCCGAATGTAGATTCGTTTATGTTACACTAGCAAAAATACCCGGCGTTGCCTGGGTCAGTAATAATTGGGAGAAACAATTGCTACTTTCATTCGTTTTCTGTTTTAACTGAAAGAACTCAAAACACACCGCTTAGACGTGATGAAATATCGAACTTCTTTATTACTCGTAAAAGTAAAACAGCCGTTAGTATAAATAACGAAATAGTATTTAGTTAGAAAGGAAAGCACGACATTTAAGCATACAAAAATTTCAAAAATTTCCAAAATATGAACTAACAAAAACAAAGATCACTAAATAAAACCGCGCGATTTATTTATTTAATTAAATAGTACACAAACACACACATACAAAAAAAAAAAAAAAAGCTCTCTACTAATGTTTCCCTATATGAGCAAAAAGTATAATTTCCAAATATTTAAATGACTTTTAATTCATTTTTGCTCCGGAGAAGCCTTGATTCAAAATTTTCGTAATGATTACTTTTAATATTGCTGTTGTAAGGCAAAGAATTTTTGTAACAATGGGTTTTATATTTAATCATTTAATGAGGAAATTACTTGAAATTTACTGTTTTCCATCATAACGTTTTTAAACTAAGTTTTTAGAAATAAATTATAGCTTTTGCTTCCTGAAAATGTAGCTATCTGTGGTGAAAAAATGATTAAAATCGGTCAGTAGTTTTGAAGTTTGCCCCGGACATACTTACATACAGAAGTAGCCATTTATGTATATAGATGAGGATAAAAATCCTAAGAAAGTAATAAATGTCATGCTAGCTCCAGAGAAGTACGGCAACGAATTTTTGTAACAATGGCACAAATATACTAAGCACATTTTTCCTAAAAAATAGCATATACATGTGAGATTTCTTTTGCCAAATAATTGTTAATTACACGTTTTGAAAAGAAATACAGAGACGCATCTAAGAAGATAGAACTCACCCCCCCCCCCCTACACACAACCCTTAATTTAAAGCAACAATAAATATTAGAATGGTAAAAAATGACGTCCAACACTCTGCAGGAAAAGAACCTGACTCGTAATTTTCCCCCTGTTTTTCTTTTATTTCTTCTTCCTTAATTTTTAAATTGGCTGTATTTTTACGATTTTCCAAGTATAGTTATGGATCTTTTAACTGTAGTTTCTGAATTTGGTAACCTACCCTTTGAAGTGGAATATAAGATTGGTCAGATCGTCTGTGCATTAGAGTTTGTGACTTAAACTCAGCTCCGGAATCGGGGAGGGTTACAATTAGGGTTTCCAATTTCGATCCCGAATCCCGCATGATATTTAGCGGGATTAATCCCGCGGGGTTGAGAACAAAATCCCGCAAGATTTCCTATCCCACAAAGATTTTTCACGCGAACGATTTCCAACTTTTCTGCTTATAAGACGATTTTTTTCACAAGCATCATCTGAAATTTAAATCACTTTCTTCGTACTTCTGCAAGAAGAGCAAGAAAAACTTTGCACGTCATATGATGAACGGTGGATTTATCGTTTAAGAAAAAAAAATATAGTGTATTTTTCTGAGAATTGGCATTCTCATTCAACGTTGCAATTTTCTTACGTTCAGCAATTGAAAAAATGCTTGAAAATTATGAACGTTTTTGAAAAACATTACTAAAATTTGTAACCCAGAAAATTGTGCTTTAAAAAAATGAAAAAAAAAAAAATGCATCACAGATTGCAAAATCCGCTGGAGTAGTTTGAATGCGATGTTGAACGCTTCTGCACGTTTAAAGAATGCAGTGAAAAGTGCACAATATTTTTCTTCAAAGAAGAAAACAATGAGAAGCCTGACATTTAAAGGGGTTTTTAGAAGTATGGAACTTTAAGTCGGGAACACTGTTTGATCTGTGGGCTATTTTGATAGTTATCACTTGTTTTGTGTTTAGTGTGTTTTGCCATTTCATCATGAATAGACAACAGGACGGTGCAACATGCCACACAGCGTGTGTCACAATTGATTTATTGAATGAAACTTTCGGTGAACGAATAATTTCGCTTAATGGATCCGTAAATTGGCCTGCAGGATCATGCGATTTAACTACGCTGGACTATTTTTTGTGGGACTGTGTGAAATCTCAGGTCTACACCGATAAGCCACAGACGATTGATGCCTTGGACGAGAACATTCGCCACATATCATTCATATACGGCCCCCATTGCTGCAAAAAGTGTTAGAAAATTGGACTTCCCGATTAGACTTTCTCCAAGCCAGCCGAAGTGGCCATATACCAGAAATCACATTTAAATAAAAATGGCAAAGAATCATCTTTCGAATAAAGCCAAATTCATGGTGATTTATATCATTCAACGGTGTTTTATTTGAACCTAAAGTTATATACCTCTAAAAAAACACCCTTTATTTATGCTCTCTAACCTGTAGCAGCTTACCGATGTCTTTGTCACCGTAAAGCTAATATTATAAATGTATGGTACCTTGAAAATTATGTAGGATGAACTAGCTGAGCAATCTACAATATTCGGCACGACTCTAAAAGAAGCGACAAAAACTTGAATGAAACACAGGATGACTCGCTCTGGCAGTGCAGCATGTTAAGCTGCTTAAGTTTTTTGATGTCTCTTTAAAGAGAGAGGTAAAATTAGAGAAGATATCCAAAAAAAAAAAACTTTTACTGAGACTGCGACTTGGTGAAACAAATCAGCGTTCACACTGTTATAATGGATCAATTGCACTGATACAATGATCAACGTTAATAAAAAAAACAATGGAAGTTAAATTGGATAGTAGTGGAGCCACAGCACGCGTTTCCAACAAGCACATAATTTTTTTGTGCAAAAATCCCCTCCCATCCCATAGAAATGATGCTTTGTTTTTACGAATTGAACTTTTTTAGGGCATACTTTTGCATACCAAACGATAGTTGATAATTGAGATGTGACTTTGTAGTATTCTTCAAATTGTGCACGGAACTCCGGAAAATTATTAATTCAAGTAACAAAGTCTTTCCTTAAAAGCACAACTTTTTCTATTTGACACCAAAAATTTCATTTTTAGAAAAATAAAGAATTCCCGCAGGATCCCGGGATCCCACGGGATTGACTACTTGCAATCCCGAAATCCTGTGGGACTGAATTTGGAGCGGAATTGGAAACCCTAGTTACAATGCATCTCTACGATAGTTGCTTTGTTTTAGCGGGCCATTCTATATAAAACAAAAATTATAGATTGACTTTGAAAATTTAATGCATTTATGTGTGCGTGTGGTTTTTGTTATTTTCGACGTAATATACATTATTGAGCACCCACTCTTTGCTCCCCCCTCCCCCCACCCACTGGCAAAATATGAAATGACAGGCGTGGTGAACAGTTCCTACAATCTACATGTTACAAACCTGTAATGCAACATTAATTTAAAAGAGAATTTTATGCCAAATTATAAAATAGTCGGCAACAAATTCATTTCAAATATTGCCTTTAATTATCCCAAGAATTCTTTTCTTGTATTGGCAACGGTAATTTGTTTTCTTTTTCAAAGATCTTGTAAGCCGGTTTTTTTTAGTGCAGTAAAGTGCCTTCTAAATTTATATATTTTAACACTATAACGCCATTTCAGAGTAATTGCCATCATTGGTACGTAATCAAACAGTTTTCCAAATTGAATAAAATGCTTTTCGGCATTGAAAAAAATAATCCTTGATAACTACTCATTTCCTCTACATTCAATGAAGAACAAATGAAAGTCGAAAAGCGTGACTAATTCAAAATTGTAAACTTTTTTCTACACTTTCCCCTCAGGCATTGAAAAACAAAGAAAAACGCTATCGCATTAAAATGTTGTCATTATAAGCTCGCATTTAATAAAGAGTTACCGTTGAATGAACATTGATAGCTTTCTTGTTTTACTGCCTTTTGTTTGAAACGAAAATCTGATACAGACCCCACACTATTTCCTCATACGCCTATTAAATAATGGTTGTTCTTTAATAACTTTAAATAATGGGTGCGTGTACTCATTGCACGCTAGTTAGAAGTAATACTTTCTAAATGCATAAATTTTTGGTTTCTTTCTTACAGATAAAAGCTTGGTAAACATTGAGAATGGTACTTTTTCAAATGAAGCGTTAATTCAGGGGCACCTCGAACTAAAATTCTTGAGAGGGAGGAAATGGGGTTGTTTCCAAAGTTTTAAAAGTAGTTTTTTCTGAAATATGCTTAAAAACGTAGGATTTGACCATTTTTTAAATAATTTGGCAAGGTTTAATATTTTTTAAAAATCATTTTAATTGGTGCGCAGATTCAATTTCATTTTTTACGCTTCTGCACATGACATCAAAAGTGATGAAATGCATTCACTGATACCATTAGCGCAGAGTGCAATTCTTAATTTGCTTCTTTACTCACATGCACTGGCAAACGATATGGTTGATAGCAAGCGTAGAGCACAATATTTAATTCGCTTCAGAATTATCATCACCTAGAAACACGGTAGACAACAAGCGTAAACATTCAGCGCGCCAGTGGAGTGCGCGGCGCCGACACTTGTGACGTCATAGAAACCACGCCTTGCTTGAAAAATCGGACATTTAAAAAAAATAATAATAATAAATTAAACATTTTAAAAATAGAAGATTTTCCTCCCCCCATTATTTTATTTTATTTTTGTTCATTCTATCAACTTCAGTGACCAAAAGTAGTACTTTTGACTGATAGTTCAGTTTCATACTTAAAGAAAACGACACTCCGTGGGAAATTTTGTGAGGAAATCACGAGACCAATTCTAATACATTACTTACGGCCTATATACTAACTATGCTTCACCGGGTGTTTTGCTTGAATTTGTGTCAGACGGCCTGTGTGACGTCATTAATCCAAGATGGCGGCTGCACTAGATATTGATGAAAATTTTCGGTTTTGACTCATTTTTGAAGCATATTATGAAAGTTTTTCAACTTATCTTATATATTTGATATTTTAATACAATTATATTTCAAATTTAAAAACAAATTGTCAATTTAAAATCAGGTATTTATTTAGTTATTTTTGATTTTCAATACAGATTTTATGAACTTTTTTAGTAATCAATAGCAGTTAAAAATATTTTGGAAAGCTTAGATGATAAAATCAAATTGATTATTCCAAAAAACCAGTAAAATAATTTGTTTACATGTGTTTTGGGGTTATAAGAAGCATTTTATTTTATTTATTTATTTATTTTCAATGTAGAAAAATTTATAACATCCGTTCAGAATATCAGAAATAATGATAAGTTTATTATTTACATTTTAGGAACTGTAAGTAAGGAAAAATTAATTTCATTATCTAAACTCTGAATTTCCGAATTTAACTCAAACATATATATATTTAAAGTTAAACAAAGTTTTTACTTAAAGTTTTTCATCTGAAGTGTCATCAATATCACTTCGTGGACCATGGTTTTCACATTAGTCCTTATTACCTCCACACACACAAGTTCAGTGCATGAAATATTTTGAGGTTTGTATTTACATGAAAGAATGCATTTTCCTTTAACGCAGCTGCGTCAAGATGGATTCAGATGCACAAGGAAGTGTACACATAACTGGAACATAGAAATTGTCTTTCTTTTCCCACTCGAAGTCTGATGATGATAAATTCGGGTGCTGTTGGTCAGCAAGGCGCCGCACCAATACCTGATAATGCGCTCTTAAAATGTAAGGGGATAAAGATGCTCTTGGTGGAGGCAAACTTTCATTTTGAGTCTCCTGCTTGGAAAACACGAAACAACGAAGTTCTCCAAAATCAGAAATATTTGTCAGTGCAAAAGAAAACAAATAAATCCTTTTTTGCAATTTTATCATTTGCACTGAATTCTTCAGTTGACCCTAGATGACTCAGGGAATCAAGAGTATCATTGTCTCAGATGTCTCATAATTTTTTCAAAGGAGGTTTCCCCTTGTTAGCAAGTGAGTCTGTTTTATCACTTCTTGATAAAGCATGGAGTCCTAATACTCCTCTCGTTTTATCTCCTAAATGCGATCATAGTGCTGGTGAGATCTATCATTCTTTGATTGCTACATACACCAGTCAAAAATGTGCATGGCCAGTGAAATGATTTTAACCAGAACAATGCTAGTAAAAATACATCGGTATCCGGCGACTATATATGAATACTAGTTGCCCTTTTTCTAGAAGCATGAAGACAGTGAAATATTATTTTAATATCTGCCTTTTCATGACTGCTTTGATGTGCAGTCACGACTGTTTTGATGTGCAGTGTGATGCACATCTCCTTTTAATGATGATTCAGTTTCATTTGTCCAGCTAACGATTAGCTTTTTTTCAATGCTGCATGCGTATATTAAGGCTTTATTCTTCCAGATAAGCTATCAAATCATCCTTTGTTTTCGAAGAACGCTCTTCATCTGTACATTTTTAATATTAGTAGAATCGGTTATTTTGAACTCAACGGGTTTTGATGTACTCAATCTCTTTTTCCGCATGTCAAATTTTAGTGAGTTTTCAATATATCTGTCAAGCACTAGGTGTGTTTCATCGTAATTTAAAGATTTTCCTTGATCTTATTATTAAATTCTGCCTCAAAATCATTACAGGTTTTCACTTGCTCTGATTTCTTCACTGATTGTAGCTCTGCCATTGCATCAAGAACAGCAACGCTCGAAGATTTTCTGTTCATTTGCTTCGTTATGTTTGAGCCTCTCATGGGATTCGGCAAACTATCTTCGATGCTACTGACTACTTTTTCTGAGTCACATTCTTTTATTCCACCAATTACTTTCATTCTCATATTCACTTGCTCTAAAGCTTCATCTGACCCTAAAGCATAAAACGGTACAGAAGATATTTTAATAACCCAATCACCTTCTATGAATTCATTCCAAAGATCTGGATGCTTTACTTTTAACGCTTCATTTCAGTCGGGTACCATGACATCATACCTGCATTACTTGTTAAATTCAAAGCAAAGAAACAGGGAACGAAAGCTTCCAATGAAGAAATGTGTAATTCCCAATTTCTTGACCTAACAAACCGTATAAAAAGTAATATGGTATCGACCATATGCATATGTATAACAAAGCAAGTTTTAATATTGGTCTTCCACTTGCTTCTGTATCCTCAAAATCTTTCATTTTTTCATGTATTTTAAAATCTATTAATATCTGTAGTATTATATTTGAGTGAAGTCCTTTTGTTTCACCATACTTCTTTTCTTGAAAGCAATTGATTAATTTTGCACTTTATTATAGCATTGAAATTTAATTTCTTCATTGTGGGTTTAAATGGCATCGAGGTAAATAGGTCAACCCTTAATGTTGAATGTGTGCTTCTACAACCCGTCTAACGCACTTTCCTGCAAGAATTTTGGACACTATAGTTTAACTGTATAACTCAGTCGAATTCGTCAAGACCTGTACGTCTAAATATAACCCAATTGCTTGCTGCATAAGCCATAATCGTATGTAATTCACCAGGTCTAATAGTCCAATTATGGGACAAGTTTTTGTTTGACATAGTAAGTTTTAAAAATGTTTCGTAATACTCATGGTGACTACTGTTAGTGAATTTTCCCCAAAAATATATTCAATTACATCTTCTAGTTTCTGCACGAACGTAAGCTGTGTTGGTGAAATGAAACGCGCGTTCTCTCTAAAAGATGCAAGAAAAGCTCATAAGTAAGGCGTAATTATACAGGTTATTAGAAATTCTGTTAAACGATTATATTAGAAATTCTGTTAACCGATTATATAGTCGAACCTCGTTAAAACAAACTCAAAGGGACCATAAAAGTGAATTTGCCTCAATAGTGGCTCGTTTTATACGAAAAACAATAGTTTTAAGTGTGAATACAGTAGAACGGAGATCACAAATGTAGTTCGATTTAGCAGTAATTCGTTATAAGTGTGTTCGAATTAACGAGGTTCTACTGTATTAATGTTTACCGCTTTAAGACTGAATATTAACAGTATTTTTTACTGCGAAAACTCCCACGAGGTACTGCTAAACAGTCTAATTCTGAACGCCAAAGTAAAAAAAGAAGATTTATCAGATTTTTTTTTAAATGAATTTATATGCAAACAAATTAAGTACTTTACTATTAACTTAAAAAGAGAAAAGTAATACAATATTAATCAAGTAAATTCACCAGAAAGTTGTCGCAAAATACATAAATTTTGAGT
Source organism: Uloborus diversus (assembly GCF_026930045.1). Classification (NCBI taxonomy): domain Eukaryota; kingdom Metazoa; phylum Arthropoda; class Arachnida; order Araneae; family Uloboridae; genus Uloborus; species Uloborus diversus. Next base: position 100,210,925 of record NC_072738.1, read on the forward strand.
CATAATTGCAAAAACTCATCAAAGTTGCCATCTTGTATTAATGACGTCATACAGGCATATGACACAAATTCAAGCAAAACACCCGGTGAGGCATAGTTATACATATCATAAGGAATGCATTAGAATTGGTCCCACAATTTTCTCACGAAATTTCCCACAGAATGTAGTATTCCCCCTTACTATGATGGAAACAACCCCATTCCCAATTTGCCGAATGGAACTCAAATTTTGCTAATTGATAAAACAAGGGTATGCACACATAAGTACATCTAAAGAAATGGGACATTCGGGCATTTAAAAATTGCAATAATGTTCCAAAACTTAGAGAATTGTCAGACAAAATTTGCCAATGAGGAAATTTTTGGGAGGTCACAGTGGTTGCCCGTGACCTTTCATCGGAGCGCCGCTACATTTACTATCGAAAACTATGATCTAAGTCTTTTTAAAACCAGCTCAAGCCAAAAATTTTCAAAAATGTTTTTTTTTTTGTTTTTTTTTCTTTTTTTCTTTTTTTAAATGAATAAAAAAAATAATAAATGTTCTGCTATGATACGCAAAATTACACTACAAAAGCTCGTAGAGTTCAAAATGAGAAAAAAAAAAAGGAAAGAAAGAAAGAAGGAGAAAACATCCAGCTGGACGCAACGTGGATGTTATCACACGCAACCTCTATTGTCAACATCTAGCATCCAGTCCCTTACATTCGTTTGAATTTTGACGTCTTGAATTCAGATTGTTTTTCGCAATCACGAATTGCGATAGGACCCTACTCGTTGCGTTTCTTGTTCTTACAAAATGAATGGAATGAAAATGGAGAAGAAATTCGCACCTGTCATATTATCACTAGTGATTTTCTAGATTAGGCAGTACGAGGCATATCCATAAAAAAAGAACTGGTAGTTGGGATGCGGTAATAAAGATAAGGTTATTATGGCTAATTGCACCCGTACACTTATCAATGTTATATTTATAGGTTGATTTTACACAAAAAAACACACCCCGTTTTTTAATGAAAAATCTGCTTACGTTAAGTTGTGAAAAAAAAAGAACGCAAACTATACACATAGACAATTTTCAACAATGACGGTTGTTCTAAAAATGTAATTTAAGTGGAGCCATCTATTGAGATTAGAGCGGTAGATCGCCTGATACACTGATGCACAATTTTTTACCTGAGTAAATTTGTGTAAAATGTTTTTCTAAACATAATTAAACAATTTTTGTGTCAAATTTTTAAGTAATATTTATTCATTGCATTGAAAATAAAGCATTTTATGTGTTGTAAATATCCATTGTCTAATCCGATTTTTTCAATCTGATTCTAGGGCTGTATTTGAAAAGACATGAAAATTCGATGGTGTCTGTTCCTAGTCACGTTAATTTCTATAACAGGTAATTTTTAATCATGTATATATTTCCAAGATTTTTTTAAATCTCATACTGATTTTATGCTTTTTTTTTTTTTTTTTTTTCATTTTCACTGTGTAGTACTACTGGCTGAACTTATACTACTAATTTCACGCATCAAAATCGGCACGGTTTTAATGTTTAATGCAGTTACGTCAAGGGTTCCTTTTTTTTTTTTTTTTTTTTTTTTTTTTTTAAGTCGTGGAGCACTTAAATGATTTAGAATTTGTTCAAGATTTTAACGCGTACTTGAATTTCATGAAAGTTATTTTTCTGTATCCATCAGTTTTTCCTTTTCTTAAGAAAAAAGGTTTGAAGTCATTTCCTCGCAACACTCTTAATCTCACGTTGAGGAACCCCAGGTACCACAGTACCAAGGGATGTAAAACTGAACACATTGAACCCACATTTGAAATCCTGTGTGCATCGAAAGAATTAAAAACTTCGAAATCATGTCCAATAGACAACATATTTCAAGCAGTTTTTCAGACACCAAGTTCTAACATGTTTGCTACCTCCCGGTGATGTGTTAAAATATATTTAGCTTCTAGTGTGAAAATATATTCGGCATCTTAATATTAATTGCCTGCAGCTCGATTATGGTTATTCCAAACTGATGAGAACAAAACAAGAGTGAAACTACACTCTGTGGAAGATATAACTGAGCTGTGCAGCATTTTCTTCGATTTTTTTTTTTCGTAACTGGAGGGTCCCGGATTTGTTGCCATTTGCTCGAAAATCCTCCGTGTACATTAACGGTGACTGGAGCACGTTAGAGGATTCGTAACGGTGGTCCCCGGAGAAGACTCTACTTCTAATAACTATAATTTTTCAGAAATGTCGAAACAATTTTAATTTTGTTCCGCTTATTGTGTGCTTACCATTGAGAAGGAATACTAATGGAGGGAGCCATAGCAAATGTCTCAGTGAAATAAGCTTAGGACCCAATGTTTCCCAGGTCAGGTGACTTATTTGGCTGGAAAAGTTGTCGCGTTTTGGCACGCAATCGCTCTTTTGGCATTAAATTTTTTTTCAGACGACGCGACGGCGCTTATTATGAAGTCGGGGCTACAAATCAGAGCAACTCTGACTCCAACTTTTTTACCGCATAATTATCTATCTTCTATACATATAATAAAAACAAGATGTTTGTGTGTGTGTTTGTGGCGCGCATCCTGGGAAAACGGTAAAACCTAGAAAGATGAAATTTGGTACACAGGTGCAGTTTTTGCTGAAAATGTGCACCTCGGGCTTCGATTTTTGATATTTTAATTAGAAAAAAGTTATTTAATGTTTTATGTTATTTTTAGCACTTTTTATTACTCTTGACCTCACAGATCCCGAACCAATCGCGCCAGACGGATATTTTTTGTACTATTGTGTAGGAAATTTAATTTTAAATACGATGAATGCAAAAATTTTGAAGATAGAGCAATTTTTGTATTTTTTATAGATTTTTGAAAAAACCTTTATGTTACATTTTTTTCTGGGTTTAGTTTTTTTCGAAACCCATCCTGCGACAAGTATTGAACCCTCAATTCTAAAATTTTAGTTGGTAATAGTAAAAACATTCCGCCCCCTTCAGAAGAAAAAATTTTTGAAAAATACGCATTAGATTTTTTTTTTTTTACAATTTTTTTAATGGCAGAACACAACGCGAGCTGTTCGCTTGCCGGCTGAGTTCCGAGCTTACCTCATCACGTGATCCAACAGAAATCGTTTGCCTTCTCTTCACCTTTTTTTTTTTTTTTTTGCAAGCGCTACTTTTTGAACACTACGGGGAACATAGAGCCTTTATTTTTGAGGGCTATTTTGATTAAATAAATAAAGCCCGCGATTTTTTGCATGATCTTCGTTTCTGTTACGAATTGGCGGTTAGGTTAGGTAGATACAGAGATAGATAGAGGTTGAGTGAACAAAAAATGTTTTTGTTTTCGAATTAATACTTATATAAATAAAAAAAGATTGTACAGTCAGGAGGTAGATATGCGCAGATCGTATAGATTGATAGATAGACAATTATAGAGTTCGATATAGCAGATGGACAGCAAGAAAGAGGCATGCCCGTCATTTAAGGAATTTCAACGGGGTGTCAGTGCCCCCCCCCCCCACACACACCATGACTTTGAAAAAACAATGCTTTCACATAAAAGCGGAAGTGCTTTTTGTTATTTTTCGACAAAATTTGCATGAAGAGTACGTCGTTTGTGTCTCCCCCTCCTTTAAAAATGTTCCAAACGACGGAACTGGAGATAGATCTAGAAAATATTTTATTCAAACTACTAATGATATACATAGATATAGATTGATTGATACCGCCACGAAATTTGTTTAAGCAGCCGCCGAAGGCGGCAACATCGGTGTAAAAAGGCGAATGATTATATTGAGAAAAAAGAGAAAAACATTGATTAATACCGTCGCTAAATTGTCTAAGCAGCCGCCGAAGGCGGCAACTCTGGCGCAAAAAGGCGAATGGCGTAAAAAGGCGGACCAGCTGGTCGCCGCAGGCGGCTAGTAAATAAATAAATAAATAACGGATACAAATACAGGCCTATCATTCAAATTCCCTCTCTTCACTTCTTTCCGGATTTTAAAATATAATGTAACTGGATTTTTCATGTATTTTGATGTTTATTCCCTGAAATGACGGGCATGTACAAATAGTTTAGTTAGTGTTCGGTTATTGACTGAAAATTTATGAATTCATATGTATTGTAATCAATGTTTTGAAATGATTTCATACGCAGGCATACTAGTATTTAAACTGAAGCATAAAAATAGCAAATCTTTATTCTTGCGCATCTGCTGTTCACAGGAGCTTGGCGAGAAGATACTCGCCAACAAAGCAAATGTACACAAAATGCTTAAGAGCCGTTAAAATAATTACTAGTTAAGTAAAAAGTGTTTTTACGGAACTAAAATGTTATTTGCACTCAAGATATACAATATTTTATAACTTTTATATGTAAAATAAGTACAAAAATTTAAAAATTACAGGTAACTGTGGGATATGTACTCGTTGAATGCATATAAATGTTATTTTTTCTTTATTTGGAAGTAAAAAACATTCGTACATGCTAGGGAAAAGTTACCAAACCTCCTGGTGTGGCTTTTTCCTCACAGTTTACAATGCTAGAATACTGCACTATTACTATAAATCTAATTTTTCCCTTCTACAGTTAAAGGTTGTTATCATGCATGGCTTCAGCTAATGAAAACTTCTTCAGCGGTTACGGTCAACTCGAAATTGCTCCCCAGGTCACATGGTACTGTTGCCGTATCGGGATAGTAGGGTTGCACTCTCTCCATCTATTCCTTCTCAATGGTGCTTACTATTATTTTTGACCTAACACACTAAATGTAATGTGCAAAAAGCATAAGTAATTATGAACAGTTTAGAATGTATGTCATGAAATAATCATCGTATATACTTTCGATAAAATAAAAAGTATGCATGGTTTGTAGTATTGAACAAATCCAAAACAAACATAATATCGACAAGCGCGTGTTTTTTTTTTTTTTTTTTTTGGTGATTTCCAGTAATTTAGTTCATTAAAGTAAGAAATAACAACGTCAAAAAGGCACAAATTGCAGATTACTGCAGACACGTGTTTCGACGTTACAGGGAACGCCTTTTTCAATGCAGAAGTAATGGGCTTATGGATGAAAAGACATCCGACAAATTTTCATTTTCATCCATAAGCTCATTACTTTTGCATTGAAAAAGGCGTTCCCTGTAACGCCAAAACACGCGTCTGCAGTAATCTGCGATTTGTACTTTTTTGACGTTATTATTTCTTACTTTACTTTTCAGCACAAAGGTATTTATTTATCTTAATTTAGTTCATGTTCAACAGTGGAAGCTTACCATAAAGCAGAGCTTCTCTAATAATCACATGATTATATTTTAAATAACTCCAACAAACTATAGGGGAAAAAAATAACCGTCTAATGGCGGATGAAAAAGGTAAAACAAACGCCCGCCGTAGCGTAGAAAATGCTAATAAGCCTAGTAATTTTTGTTTGTATGCATGTTTTTTTTTTTTTTTTTTTTTGCTTTATTCTTTTTAAATTAATTTTTAAGGTCTTGTGGATATTCTGGGGCACGTAGAAAGAAATGAGAGTTCAAGAAGCATTACTAAACGTTAGAAATTAATGCAAAACATATAGTTTGTTGTTCTAAAGCAGCCATTTCCATTATGTTGAATTCGAAATTTATCAATTCTTGATCGAACTACATTTTCATTGTGGCCATAAGAGCACTATTAAATATTTCATCTAAGAAAACCTTTGTTTACCAGTGTCAAAAGAGGAAGATGATACTTATTCTTTGTCTTGTTTGGCTAGCACTAATTGTTTTACATTTGTAGCTGAGTTATTTCTCAAATTGCCGAATTGGTTAATTTTAGTTTTTTCTGATTCTAATTTCTGAATTATGATTTAATTCTGTCATGCATCATCAATAAAATTCTCACGGATAAATGGTGGTAGTTTTCTTTTTAATTAATCTTCCATTATTTCTTTAAACTTATCAAATTCTCTACCATTTTATTCGACACATGATAAAAAATAAAAATGGTTTTTAACTGACATACGAAATCTCGCCAATGGTTCTTTGCTCGCACAATACTAAAACTATAACATTAAACTATAATCCCACTATTTTGGCGATGAAAATTCTCAGCGTTAAACCTGTTTCATTTCGTTCTACGATAATATAGTCAAGAAAATATTTTGCAAACTATCCATTCCAACTAAATGCTGCAGTAAAATTAGGTTAGTTAAATTAATTATTTTTAAACTTGGCGGAGATGAAAGCTCTAATTCTTTTGCTAACAAATTCACATGACACAATAAAAACAAATTTACCTGTCATTCGCAACTCCAGAGCTCGAATACGCTACCTTGCGGTGATTCATGATATTGCCGAAAAAGGTAAAACATTGCGTTCGACGCGTACCATTTTGGGCAAAACAAGCAGTTTGCTATGTGTATTTTTTTATTTGTATGATTCATTATTTGGAATCGTCATTCGAAACAGCGTAACATCAAAATATCTGCTAACAAATTGTGAGTACACATTTTATTTATCTTGTTCTGAGTGAATTTGAATAAATATTAGTTTTTCATTTCGATGTAAAAAAGCGGACTTAATAACATTGGATGGACACTAGAGCCATGCTGAAAAATTACTGCTTTTTCCTTGATGACCTAATTCCGAATAATTGATTTAAATAACCTTATTACTACAGCATTTAACTGAAATGGACAGTTTGCAAGTAAATATTCTTGAAAATATTTATCACAGAACAGATTGAAAAATCCAGAAAGAACCAGGGTTGTTTGGTTTAAACCACGTTGGTTTAAACCAATTGTTTTTGTTTTTTTAAAGTCAAAAAAAAAATCCATTTTACAGGTTTACATTGATTTTCCCACACATATTGAATAAGAAACAAATTAGGATTGGAAAAAGCTTCAAAGCTAGTCTTTTTGTTCAAGGCTTTCAACTAAATGAATTTTTTCTAAAGACTGTTGGAGAAAACAACGGTTCTTTTGATTTAAAGCAAAATATTTTTAATCTGTTACAAACAAAAACTGTAAAATTACATTTATAAATAAATATACAGGGTGTCCGAAAAGTCCTTGACACATTTAACCTAAAATACCATTGTTATGTTTTGAGGACTTTTTGGACACCCTGTATATGTAATGTATTCAACATTACATATACATTTCAGAAATATATGAATAAATCTTTTTACAATTACATAAAATCAACTTCACACCACAATAACATATGCATAAATATATAGCAACTTTTACGTTATAAATTAATATTATTTTTATGTTATTTAGTACTTTGAACAAAAAGCAAGTTTTGAAGCTTTTCCAGAGCCTAATCAATTTTTGAGTTATGAATGATATCTAAATGACGAAAATATACAGTGGCTCCCAAAAGTTTTCGTACACCTACGACTTTCAATGAAATAGAATCCTATCCATTGGTTGCAATTATTATTTCGGTATAGGTATTTAATTATAAGATCTATGATCAATTTTCTACAAAACTACATGAATTTTTTTTTTTTTTTAAATATTTAAACTTAATTTTTTAAAAATCAAAAACCAAAAAGTGCCGGAAATTTTATCTCACAAAAGTCTTCGTACACTTTAAAAAATGTCTATACATTATTAGTAACCTAACTTTTTATTAAGTTTTCATTTAGTAGAATATCGTGCAGTATCAACAACATCTATTAAACGCCTGGGAATAGATTTCATTCCTTTTTTCTTTTTTTTTTTTTTTTTTTTTTTTTTTTTTTGCGTAATTTCTGAGTAAGTGTTCAACCACACTTCGAGTCTTACTGTTTCTAGCTCTATTTTCGTTTCAAAGTCGTATTTTCGTAATCTATCCTCCAGTTATCTCTAAATATGTTACATTAAGCTCAAATCTGGGGATTGAAGGGGTATTTTCTAAACTTTAGGACAATTTTTGAGGCACTAGATGCAAACGTTGAAAGACGTGTGCTTCTTATCGTTATCTAGGTAAAAAACAAAGTTGTTTCTGATAACCAAAGTTTTGGCTAAGAGTTTAAAATTGATTTTTAAAATATTTAAATGAAGAGCAAGATTTATTATTTCACCTCAAAATTCCAAACTACCAAGTCCTGATACTGATATGCACCCTCGCACAAGAACCCTTTCACCGTCCTGATAAACTGATCCAACTAAGTTCTTAAGATTAAGTTCCTCATTTTTTCTTCTATTGACAATTATACAACAATATAACCAAAAATGTTGAATTTATTTTCATCTGTAAGTAAGACGTTATTCCAAAACGCTTTGGAGCTTATTTATCATTTATTTTGCCACAAAAAGCGTAAGTTTTCTGTTTTTCGCACGAACAAGAACTTTCTGCGGGAAGAGTTCACATTTAATCCAGCTAATCAGAGAACTTGACGAATAATTTTAGGTGAAAATTAAATATAAAAATTTTCATTTAATTCTGCGGAAGCTGTTACAGCACTCAAATGTGTATTTTTCATAACTTTTTTAACTGTAAATCTCCGATCATGCTTTGTCAACTTTGCTGGTTGACCTTTTCTTGTCTTGTTTTCGGTCCGATTCTTTTCTTTAAAAGCGTTTTATCAAGCATTTTGCTATAGAATGGAATAAATTAACTAATTTAGAGACATTTCAAACCAATTTACCTCCACTGTGAGGAAAAAATTCAAATTTCGAATGGTGTTTGTGGATTTTTACGAGTACCAGCCATTTTAAAGTAATAAGCACAATATTAAGGAATAAATAAACAAAAAACTAAAGCCAAATGACTCTTAAGGTTTAACACAATGCAAAAATAATAAAAAAACGACATATGATAATTTTAATCATGAATTTATTCGAAAATATTTGAGTGTACGATGACTTTTGTGGCGTATTATTTCTCTGTCTCTTCGTTTTTTGACCCATTTCAAAAAGAAGATCCGTCAATACTTGGAAGAAACTACAGGGTTTTATTTAGATTGACATAGGAATGTTGTGAAAAAATATTGGACTTCATATTCGAATTCAGTTTTGCATTATTTTGGTTTTACTAAAAAATTTCAAAGTGTACGAACACTTTTGGGAGCCACTGTATGCACTTCACTTTTCTGAAGCTGGTTTTAGCAATGTTGAAGATTTTTAAAGACGGTTGCATTGCTTTTTTCAAATTCTTTTTCCTGGCTTTTCCACCACTCAGTCACTGTTGCAGAAGACATAACGTTTTTGGCAAAAAACATTTCTTGAAATAGAATTTGCTACACATTTATTTGTTCTAAAGAGTTTGCATTTAATATTTTTTAAACTTCAATGCTGGATGCAACATGTATGCCAGTAAATAAGCTGTAATTTAAGCCATGTTACACCAATTTTTGTATTTTTGATTTGGTTCTTTGTTTTAGCGATAGTCGATATCTTTCCCGAGTCTTTCCTAAATAAGAACGGAGTCGAATATAGATCAGCATTTTTTTTTAAATCTTTGTCAGTACAACAGCAATCGATTTTTTGATTGTTCAATCATGCACTGTTGTACATTTTGCTTTACTTCAATATTTGCGACATTGTTGTATATAAAAATCCGCGTTATGTAAGATCAGAAAGAAAAAATATGAAAATTGTTCTTTTGAAAAGATTATGCTTAAAAATATAACTTTTACCTTTATTCGATAATTATTCATATTATGTTGGTTTTATAAAAAAAATTTCTTGGATCTTCATTATATTTTATGTTAACCCGCATCACAACCACTTCTTGAAGTATTTCGTATCATAAAGGGTCACTATACATGCATACTAATATGATAATCAAGTCAAACATTTTAATCAATATTTCCCCGCAGAAAGCTATTTTAATTATTTAATTTAGTTACAAGATTTAGTTCTCATCTCTTTAATTAATCAAGAAATTAGGTATGATGTGACTATTGAATAACTGTTAATTACATGGAACCTTAATTACCTTCCGAAAATTAATTGTTTTTCTCGCAAATAGTATTTACACTAAATAAACCCGGTTTAAACCAAAAAAACCTGGTTTAAACCAAAAAAAACGGTTTTTTTTTTGAAAAAAAACCGGTTTTTTTACCAACCATGGAAAGAAAGTTTAGAATTTGAACAATAAAAATAAAAGCTTTTAATTTTTATCGCTAAAATATTGCGCCAAGTTTACTTTATTGCTATGCAAAAGTTGCCATCGTTGGAAGAGTTTCGCCAAAAATTTGTTGATTTATTGTTTTAGTATTGCGTGAAAGAGTAATCAAGATTTCGCTTATCAGTTAAATCATTCCCATGACGAATGAATTAAATGCATGATGATTTAAAACAGAACTGCCACTACATATCCGCGACCATTTTGTAGATGATTTACACAGCATAGCATGGCAGACTTTTATCATTTAGTTGAAAAATGTAAACATATGAACAAGTGAGAATTTAAAAAAATATATATATTAATTTGAATTTTTGGCATCTTGAATTCAAATTTTGTTTTTCGCAATCACGAGCGTGTGTGTATGAATGCGCGTGTGTGTTTGTGTAGGCGCATGTGTGTGGGTGCGTGTGTGTATGTATGCATGTGTGTGCGTGTTGTGTATGCAGTGCTGTGTGTGTGTACCCACGTGTGTGTAGGCGTTCGTGCGTGTGTGTGTATGTAGGCATATGTGTTTGTGTCTGTGTGCAGACATGAGTGTGTGTGTGTGTAGGAGTGTGTGTTTGTGTCTGTGCGCAGGCATGAGTGTGTGTATGTGTGTGTAGGATATGGACGCATCCTGGAGACGATTTTCGCAAGCGGAGCAGCATCGTGAGGCCGGTCGACGAGACGGTGGTGCTGGCAGAGGGTGCTGGTGGGAAAATAAAATGATAGAAATTCAAAACAGTCAAATGAGAACAATAAGCAATCGTGATTGCTCAATAAACCCGATTCGAAGAAATAACTCAATTACATAAATAAAACAATTTGCGCCAGCTAAATAAAACAAAGAAATATCATCTTCCTCTTTTGATTTTAATCATATAGTCATAATGCATTAAATATTAATCTTGACAGTTTTACCTTCACGTATTTGCATTATGTGACCAAAATATCATCAAATGTCGGAAATGTCACGAAACTGGACATGAAAAGTACCAATGTATGGAAAACAACAGTACAAAATGAAAAAGTTGTTCGAAGTGAACCAAAAATTTATGAATATCGAATTCAACATCGTGAAAATGGCTACTTCAGAACAACTTACTGCGCGCTTTGCATTAATTTCTTACTTTCGTAATATTTTTTGGTTTCTGATCTCTTTCTACGTGGGTCAGAATAACCAAAAGACTTTTAAAAATATTTTTAAAAAAGTAAAGAACAAAAAAATCATACATATGAATAAAAATTTTTGTCATTTACTAAGCTTAGAAGCAATTTATACGTTACGGCGTGCGTTTGTTTTACCTTTTTCATCCGCCATTAGACAGTGGCTGCAGCGATCCCTATATTTTGTTGGAGTTGCGAATAACGTTATCCTCTTTCAAAAAAAAAAAAAAAAAAATGCATCGAACAGACGAGAATTTCATGCTAATGCAAAGTTTGTGAATCCAGAGTTTTCCTGTGTTTACGCTTTCACCAATTACGACAATCATCTCATTTTTTAGAGGGAAATAATGAAAACTAACATTTTTTTTTTGAGCAGCTCGCCGAGAATACCATTAACAGACGAAACAATTTCTGTTGCTGAAAAAAAATCTAAGACACATCGAATATACTTAATAAATACTCATAACAAACTGCCGATGTTTATCAACAGACACACGTGGAACGCAATGTTTTACCTTTTTCTTTAATTTTATAAATTACCGCAACGTAGCGTATTCGAGCGCTGGAGTTGCGAATTACACGTGAAAGCAAGTCAGACTTTTTTCTTTTATTAACTGCAACTTTATTTCTAACGAAGTTTATTAGTTTGTTTCTGAAGAAATCATTGTCATGAAATTCACTGTACATTTTAATTCTGAAGTTATTTAAAATTGAGAACCTTTGCAAGTTAATCGTTTCCTTTTTTCTTTTGATAAATTCTGTGAAAACAAAATGAATTTCGGAAGGAGTATTTTTAAAAAATCTTTCATTTGAAAGAAATACGTTTGCTGTTGGAAGAATAATGTGATTTTCTTTTTAGAACTTTTGTTCTTTTGAAGCAAGCATTGATTTTCTAGTGAAAGATGTTTGAAAACTTTGTCTCCTCGAATACTCACAACATGGCCGATCAATCATTACCCAGGAAAAGACTACAAACTTTTGATGCTGCAGAAAAATGCGAATTAAATGCGGACAAGTCTGATAGGTTTTGTCCTTTCAATGCACACCCTGATTTAAAGATTATTACAATCGATGAAACAAAACTATTCGAAGATGGAATCTGGAGTAAGAATGCTTGGAAACTTTACGATATCAGTTCTTTACCAACATGGCTTCAAAGCAACGATTTTCTGCATAAAGGTCACAGACCTCCATTACAATCTTTCAGTGCATGTTTCCTTTCAATATTTAGAATACATACTGAAACCATCAATATCTGGACACATTTGATTGGCTGCCTTATTTTTGTTGGAATAGCAGTTTCCTTTTCAAGCAGATCCGATATTATTAACTGGGAACAACTAGCCGTATTTGCTGCCTTTTTTGCTGGCGCCATTATTTGTCTTGGAATGTCTTTTCTATACCATACCCTTCATTGCCATTCAGAACTTGTTGAGAAATATTTTAGCAGACTAGACTACTGTGGAATTGCGCTTTTAATAGTCGGATCTTTTGTGCCATGGATATATTACGGTTTTTATTGCGATTTTCAACCGAAAGTAATCTACCTCTTATTTATAAGCATACTTGGAATAATTTCGATTATAGCGTCAATGTGTGACAAACTCAACGGAACAGAATTCCGCAAATTTAGAGCATGTGTTTTTGCTGGCTTTGGTTTAATCGGAATAGTTCCTGTTGTACACTATCTGGTTATCAAAGGTTTTTTTCAAGCAGTTTATTATGCTTCTTTGGGATGGCTTTGTGTAATGGCTGTCCTGTATCTGCTTGGAGCTGCTCTGTATGCATCAAGAATTCCTGAGCGTTTCTTTCCAGGGAAATGTGACATTTGGTTTCACAGCCATCAAATATTTCATGTTCTGGTTATTGCTGCAGCATTTGTGCATTACTGTGGAATATCAAAGATGGCAAACCATCACGTTTACGAAAATGTATGTCACTGAGAAATTTTATTTCAGTACGACTGTAGAAAAGATAAAATATTGCATTTTGAAATATTTCAAGTAGTGCGTAATTTATTATTGCCTTATAGTAGCACTTTTTTTGTAATTGTCTTTGATAAGCACTGATAGTGTTATTATGTTTTTTTGATCGAGAAAATTATAAGATTTAAAGCAAACTATAAGATTTTTGCTTTTGATTATTATTCTGCTTTAGGTTGATAAATTTTGTTGTAGGGAAAACTTGTGAGGGAATTATCATATTGTGAAATATACTTGGCGCTACTACTATGGCGCTACATACTTTTCAAAAATTTTCATCTTACTAATCAAAACAAATCTAACAAATCGCCTGAAAACGATGCCAAGATCAATGTTGATGTAAGAAAAAAAAAAAAGTTAAATCTTTAAATAAATTATTTAAAAAAATTATTATAACTTGCATCAAAATGAGAAAAAATTCCTCTAGACAATAACATGTTAAATGCGAAACAATCCGCAAACTGTAAAAAAGAGATCGTTCATTAAAATGACAAGTTCCGTTAAAATGTGAAACTAAAATACACTGCTAGACATTGAAAATTCAACACCAAGAAGTAGTGGTCAGAAAGTGATGAAATTTGGAAAAAAGACGGAGACAGCAAGGAATAATAAATGATCTTAATTTCAAAATGATAAACAGGATACAGAGCGAGAACGGCTTCGGTTCAGTGGGATGTAGGACCACAGCGGACAAGGATACAAGAAGAAAAACGTTTAGGTATAGAGTTAATAAGGGTGCGGATGGTGTCCAGAGGAATGGCTCTCCATTCCCTTTCAACAATTTACCACAGTTCGTCTTCTAAACGAGGCGAGGACAGAGTCTGCAAACAGCGTCCAATCACATCCCATACATGTTCGATTGGTGACAAGTCAGGAGAGTATGGTGACCAGGGAAGCATCTGTGTGCCTTGGAGAGTATGTTGGGAGATGAGAGCACTGTGTGGCTGGGCGTTATCCTGCTGAAAAATTGCATTAGGTAGCCCTTGAAGGTAAGAGATTGCCACCGCCGCAGCACATTATCGAAGTATCGTTGGGCAGTCATAGTGCCCTGAATACGAACTAGAGGTGATATGGAATTGTACGCAATTGCGCCCCAAACCATTATGCCAAGTTGTCGTGCGGTGGGACGTTCCACAGTTACTGCCGGATTAGATCTGTCTCCACGTCGACGCCACACACGTATGCGGCGACTATCACTGGATAAGCCGAATCAGGATTCATTTGAAAACACGACACTTCGCCATTCTGTCATCCACGTCGCTCTAGTCCGGCACCATACTAAACGTTGCTGTCTATGTTGTGGGGTCAATGGCAGTCTTCTTAGCGGACGCCGTGATTGCAGACCACGTGTGACCAAACGACGGGAAATGGTTCTGGTTGACACGGGAACATTCAGGGTATCTTGCACCTGCTGCAGAATCGAGGAACAAGTGACTTGTGGGTCTGCTACAGCTTGGCGGTGGATGCGTCGATCCACGCGTTCTGACGTCACTCTGACTGCCCCTGCACCCCTCAATCTTGCCACATTTCGTTGTTCTTCCAACCATCTTTGGCACAGCCGATGCACCGTGCTCGCATCCATGTGGGTATCAGCTGTGATTTGACGTACAGACTAACCACCCTTTCTCAGTCCGATCACCATACCCCTCGTAAAATCGTCTATCTGCTGGAAGTGCCTTCGTTGACGGCGGTCTGGCATTCCCTCGTGTTACACGTATACTCCAAGACAAAAACAAAATTTCTTCAATAATTCTCCAGTCAGAAATAACGACATGAATATTGCCCATTCTGCAAGTTCCTTCCCTTATATCTTACTTCACGTGCGTCGGAGAGCTGCGCATTTCACATCGTTTACATAACTGAGTGATGTACGTCTACTCTAAAATTTGCATAAATTTCTGAACACTCCTTCTTGGTGTTGCATTTTCAATGTCGAGCAGTGTATAAGGAGCAAAATGGTCACAACTATGAAAGCAATAGGAAATTTTGCCAATTTGGCATACGCCGCAAAAAGTTTTTTTTCTTTTCCGAGCTAGAGTTTAGAATGAGGATGCATTGGCAAAAAAATTGATTTATAACGAATACTGGGAACGAAGGATTTTCTATGTGGCTCTATTCTGTTACTGTATGACATTAAAAGCTCCATTAAATACAAAATAATTCACCGAGTTAATAAATTCAAACGTTAAAATGAGCAGTACAATCCAAGAGTCAAACGCGCCTTTAAACGACATAAGTTCCTTTAAAATCCGAAATAATTCAACAACTAATTTAAAGAATATTAAAAACTCCATCAAATGTGAAAGAGTCCGGCTAATAAATATATCATGTAATTAAAAAACAATAGAAGTACAATTGGATCAGTGGTTTTCAATCTTTTCACTACTATCCAGGAAACCGCACGATAGCGTAATAATGAAAAAAAAAAATTGTAAGTAGCAATTGAAAGAACATGATTATAAAACATGTTTCCGGTCGCATAAATGATTTGCCCTCGTGTCCTCGTTATCAAACAATGAGGTCTTAAAGGTTTGCCAAAATTTTGAGAAAAGTTGCCAATTTAGCAAGTTTTAGTAATTAATGGAAGACATCTTCATACGATTTGTGGATGGATGCAGACGATCAAGCTGCGTGATACATTTCTCGCCAAGTCTTCAGGTTTAGCTCTTTTCTTAAAATGTCGGCAGAATTTAAGACTTTATATCTCGACAACGAGAGGACGAGGGGAAATGATTGTTGAGTTTAATTTATGTATCAAGAAGTTCTTTCGATTGCTACCTATTTAAACTTTTCCCATTATTACACTATTTGTGTAGTTCCCTGATAAGGACCACTTGGTACCATTCCGAATCCTAAACGAAAGAAGTAATATTTTCACTACAATTACAATAGGTGGAAAAAGATGAATCCAAAAGTTTTATTTAAGAAATTTAATTACAACTATAAAAATGATCTATACAGTAGTTTTCACTAGCTGTTTGCGAACCATATGAAAATTGCTCGCGGATCACTGGCTGAGAATAACTGAATTACTGTGGAAAATGAAGAGCAAACTTAAAATACGTTGTAAATGATATTTTTACGATTTGTCCATAGTAGAAAGTAAGCGTCGCCAAGTGCTAATGTACTACTATCCTACAATCTATATTTTTAACCACTTTTGCAGTTTCAATTTTTTTCCATAAATTTGTACAAATTGCTTCTTTTCCCCCTTTTTGCCAACAAGCATTGCATACACTTAGAATGGGGGGGGGGGGGGGAAGCCGTAGGTTTTGGTACTGAGTTTGGTTAAAAATAAGCGCGGCTAATGTTCAATTCCTCCGATAGAATTAGTTTACAATTTAAAGAAAGTTAAGAAATCATTTCTATATCCAGCGGACTGTTTCAAATTTTAATGACTTTTGATGACCTTAATTTTTTACTTATTTATTTATTTATTTTATTTATTTATTTATTTATTTTATTTATTTTTCATTTTATTTATTTATTTATTTATTTGTTGGATTTTCACATTAAAAAAAAATAAATAAAATTGGAACGCCTGTTGTCCTAAGATCTTTGAAAATGCATCGAGAACACGTTACCGTAACTTTCTCAACAATAACGCTAAATGTGGCATATATAAGAATTCCTCCTCTTTCTCAAACAGAGATGAACTCGCGCAAGGTTAAACGTTTTGCTAACAGAGGCGTCATTTATTGGAGTTTGGGGGACAATCCCCCCCCCCCCGGGATTTTGGGAACTTTCGGATATAAAAGTTTTTTACAATAACAAGGATCTTTTCAAATAAATATTATATTAGTCCGTTTTGATGGGCGAAAGCAATTCCCAGACGATGTATAAAAGTTCAAAGATTCGTGTTACTATCCCATAATCGAAGTTAATGCACAATTCCTCGCAAACACCTAACAGCCTGTTACCGCATTCAGAGACTGCAGTTTCGAATGTGTTTGGGTTTGCCAGTTTAGAATAGCCACAACAGAGCAGAAGGCTAAAAAACCATAAAGAATCTGAGCATGTCTTCACTCTGGTAACGAAAAATATTTTAGCACACCATAATGATAGCGAAAATAAAAGTAACTAAAGTTCAAATACTTTGTAATTTAGCTTTTCTCATAATATAGTTTCCGGCAGCTTAAATTTTAGCTAGAAATGAAACTGAGTCAAATCAGTAAGTGACATTATAGTATACTAGGAGTACCCGCACGGCTCTGCTCGTGCTATAAAACTAAATAAAAAAAAACTCTTAGAGCAAGTGTAAATTTCTCTTTCCACTCCTAAATAAAAAGAAAGATCCTGTTTCGTTAGTTAAAATGTGCACATATAATTTTGTCTGAGCTCCAAACATAGTCCATTAGTCCATAAAGTAATTTCAAGAAAATCCTGATATAAAGATTACCCCTGTCCGTCAAAATTCTCTCGAAAGAATTTTTTTTTCATTAATTTATTGGAATGATTTTGTAAACTATATCACTCATTATGTCTCATTCGTTATGCGTTGGGGGCCTTCATGGCTTTGTGGTAGAAACTTCGCTTCCAATGCCGGTAAACGTGGGTCCGATAACCTCGGATGCTCCAAGTGGTGTATTTCCTTTCTTTACGCTGAAAATCGGCGAGCAAGTTTGCAATTGCGGCAAGTTTTAGTCGTCCAAAAACAATTTCCAAAACATGTGCCCACTCCAATTATACAGTAACTTGCTAAGTTTAAATCCGGGATCAAAGAAAGTAAAAAATAGTTTTCAAAATGAATTGAAGAACACGGGGCAATCCAATTTCCATGAGGAACTGCTATGGAACTTGTTATCCGTTGAGATCTGAATCTTGTCGGTGACACCGTCTATCCAGAACCTCATTTCGATCGAACTTGGCTACTTGTCACATTGATATTTTGTTTGGATATCATTAAGTTTTGAAAGCTAAATCATAGTAATGTTCTTCTTTACAATTAAATGTAAAAGCGCGTACAAATACAACTTCCATCCCCTCCTGCTTTTTCGATGGACTGATTTCTTTTCATTAGTAATTTCGAAAATATTTCGATAACTGGGGGTTTGGCGTTATCGTCAATTATGATCTATAATCGTTTGCTTCTGTCATTATCAGCAAGGCCATGGCCGAAATACATTAGTTCTTGGTCTTTGGCGTCCACAAATTTGACGATAATAGGGAAAATTGCTAAGTCTCCTAATTTTCAAACTCTTCCCACAATTTCTACGTTGTCCAGGGGAATCATCATAACGTAGATGGAAAAATGTGCAGAATTGGCGAAAACATTTCTCCACTGCTTTATAATTCCGTGGCGCCATGTTTGTGGACCTTTAAGAAATTAAAATAAATGAAACGAAGCTAAAAGACGTAACCATGGTAATGCAAAATAAAGCATTAGCAATTTTAATGGAGATTAGATTTATTTGAAGTTTATTTTTAACGGCTTGTAACTTTTTTTAATTTGGAGATGGAAGGTTATTTTTTCGACCACAGGTCGAGATATTTCTGGAGTAAAAAATGTCGCATTTTCCAACGGTGTCAAAAAGAAAACTGTGGGACAATTCCTTCACTTTTTATTGATAAATTTAATGAAGAAAGTATTGCCAAAATTTCAGCTAAGCCTAAAAAAGTTCGCGCTAAAAACGCAAATTACTCCCGTCGTAATGAAGTTAGAGCATTGAAACAAATTATTTAGAACGCGAAAAATTTACTCTTTTCAACGATATAAAATATTAATATGTGCAAGAAATTTTTCACCCCTTTAATAGCCAATAATAGGCAATTTACGTGAAATTTGGGCCTAAATTGGAATTAAAAAAAGAACTATTTATCGGATTTTTTCGAACCATAGCCTATGTTACTCAGTAAGAAAGCACCTTTCATATAGTGAAAGAATTTTTCAAATAGGTGCAGGGGCTCCAGAGATTACCTCGAACATATAAACACACAAAAATCCGCCCTCTCTCTTTATAATATTAGTAATAATAATAAAGATTTACAATATCATGTGAAAAGAAAAAAAACTCAAAATTTGGTTTGATTGAATTTTATACGAAGTTAATTTAAGCTTTTTTTTTTTTTTTTTTTTGAGCAATCACGATTGCTTATTGCTTTTATTTGACTGTTTTGATATGCTATTATTTTATTTTTCCGCCAGCACCACCGTCGACCGGCTCCTCACTCCTCACGATGCTGCTCCTATAGCGAAAACCGTCTTCAGGTTGCATCCATATGCTACACACACGCGCATACATACACACACACACACAAACACATACACACATACACCTACACACATATGCCAACACATACACACATGCATACGTACAGACCTACACATACACACACACAAACACACATACCCTCCACACACAAGCACACACGCCTACATAATACACACACACTCATGACTGCGAAAAACATAATTTGAATTCCAGATGTCAAAATTCAAATTAATTGTTTATTATTATTATTATTATTATTATTATTTTTTTTTTTTTTTTTTTTGCCTAAAATTTTTATTATGCTTGAACAAGAAGGAAAGAATGCTTGAATGGTTTGAATCAAAACTACTGAAGTTAAATTTTTCTGCAGCATTGTGTGAATGTAAAATGAGGAAACGCGTATGCGTACATGCTTGTAATTAAGCAAGCAAAAAGTGGCTGAGTACAAAACACACATTTAATGTCTCTATGATGAAGAAAAACATAATTTCAATTGCTTTCATAAGCGGTGAAATTGTTGTCGATTGAGATTAATTATAGTTTAGACATTCCGCAAGGGTAACTTCTTTGAAATTAACGAATTCTAAAGCTTTTATTACACCACAGCTATAGTGCGGGAGAAAACACCTAGAATGGGGTTGTTTCCTTCAGCGAAAAGTACTACTTTTAGTGAATGAAATTGATAGAATGAGTAAAAAAGATAACATGGACCCAGAAAATACTTTCATTTTCCCAACAGCTATTTTTTAATTAATTTTTTAAAATGTCGATTTTGGAAACAAGGCGTGGTCTTTATGAAGTCACAACTGATGCAATTTTGCGAATCTTTCTACCACGGTTCCACGTTATGATAATCAAGAAGCGATTTAAATATTGCGCTCTACGTTTGCTATCAACCATATCGTTGCCAATACACGTGAGTAAAGATACGAAATAAATATTTTGTTCTGTGAATGGCAACACTGAATGGCATTTCATCATTTGTGATGTCACACGACAGAAGCGTAAACAATGGAAGCGCACCAATTTTAAGTATTTAAAAAATATTGAACTTAAACAAATTATTTAAAAAATGGTCAGATCCTATGTTTTTAAGCATGCTCTTTCAGAGAAAAATTCTTTTAAAATTTTGGAAACGACCCCATTACTCATTTTGAACAAGTCGTGCAAACAACAAGTGGTAACTAGATCAACAGCAAGGGTTGGATCTTTTTATTATCTTGGTCACCAATCAATTTGATCTATGTTAAGTAGTAAAGAGGTGGCTAAACTTGTGAACAAATTTAGAAATGGCGTCAATGTGTATGTGAGCAGACCGCAGAAGCATAACTAAATTCCACAAAAGGGAAAAAAAAACCGTCTAAACTTTCCACAAATCTTCCATTTATCTTCTAACCTTTGCCATATCTTCCAATAATAAACGGAAAAAAATCGAGGTATCCCGCAAACAGATTAAAGTTCAGAGAAACTATTACACGTTTCGCGATCGGTTCCTTGTTTACGACGATTTCATTTTCAAACGAAACCGGAAGAGTGGAATTTAATGGAATTTAATTAACGAATACATAGACATAAGGGTTGCATAATGGGAAATTTATTGCTCTTAGACGTTTTACATATTTTAAATTTTTTTCATACCGGTTTTATAGCTTTCATGCCTGGTTTAATTTATTTCTTTTTTTATTCTTTTTATTGATAAGCAGAAAATTTCCCGTCAAGGTATGACGGGTGAAAATTGCTTCTACATTTGAACGAAGTAATTGCCTGTTTGGTAATATTTTAATAGTTAAAATTTTAACCCCAACTCCAGTGGATTAACCCTAAACTCCAGTAGATAGCGTTCATAGTTGACCACTTTTTCGTTTCTTCAGTCCCCTGAAATGGGTCTTTGAAAGACTGTCTTTCCAGTAAAACAGTTAAGTTACCTGATCCAGTTCAGCCCTGTCCCTGCATGTCAAGCATTGCCAAAACATATTATCAAATTATCATGCCGTGGCACGAGTTTCATTGTTGATGACGCCAGGGGCGTTACTCGATCATTGGCGGTTATATATATAAGGATTGATATGCAGTGGCGTAGCTAGACCCGACTTTCGGGGGAGGGTTACTTCTTTTATATATATATATATATATATATATATATATATATATATATATATATATATATATATATATATATATATATATATATATATATATATATATATATATATATATATATATATATATATATATATATATATATATATATATGTGTGTGTGTGTGTGTGTGTATGTATAATTGCTTGGAATTTTTTCCTTTTCTTCTTTTTTTTTCTTTCTCTTCTCTCTTCTTTTTCTCTTTTTTTTTGAGACTAACTTTTCGGGGGGGGGGGGGTTGTCCCCAAAAACCCCCCCTTAGCTACGCCCCTGTTGATATGTTTTGTAGATATGTGATATGGGGAAAAAACATCGAAGTTTCGAAAGATCTATAGTCGAATTTAAATTTTCAATGGGATTAATACATCGACCAAAAACATCGATATTCTGAAGCTTCGTTTCTTGAAAAATTCCATATACAAAGTGATCTCTAACCATTGTACGCTCGCTCATAGGAGAAAGGGCAGGGAGGAGCTCGAGACCCCCTCCAGACTTTTGTAGTCAATTCTTTAAATAAAGTTTGAGCATAAGTATCATGAGAAGCATTTCAACACTAGTCACTATAATGAACGACCGTCATTGAAATCTTTGTTTAATTTTTTTTCTAATTTTACTCTGCTTTGGTTTTGCTTTTAGAGTTATAGCAATGTATTGTTGGTAACAAATTTCCACCTGTGTTTTAAAGAAACAAAACTAGGAATTCTCTTAAAGTCATTACAAGTTCGTCGAATTTCACAACAGGACTTTTCCTCGAATCAAACTTGCTTTTATTACTTTGTAAACAGAAGAAGAAAGTAAAAACGAAATTCCTTTAAATTAAAGCCTTGAAAGATATAAATTTTCAAGCCCTCCTCTAAAATTACACAAATGGTTCCTCCCATGAACCAATGGGAGGTAGAGCTTTTCTCGGAGCAATAGATTCAATTGGAGGATGTTTTTGAAGTCATTTAAGATGTTTGAACTGTCAAAACAAAGTTTTAAAAAAATAGTAATGTTGATGAATTGTTTTTTAACAAACTTCATTTTCACGTTCAGTAAAGTTGTACCTTATGCAATTTCTACTTAAAATACAGAACATTAAACATCAGCAAATTGGTAGGAATAATTTCGAAGTACGTTGTGATTTTTCACCCGATTAATACAAAAGAGTAAAATGATGTTTGATATCAATGACTAATGCAAGCTAATGAGAGCTATTAGATAATACTAGCATTCCCGTACCCGCCATTGCTCGGGTAATGGAATTAGCAGGGGTTAACAGTGCTTGGTGCACCTAGTTTCGAAAATCCCCTATAATAATTACTTATTACCTATAACTTTTTCTAATTTGGGGAGGATACCGGGGCCCCTGGACTCCTTATATATATGCCCTTGTCCTTAACCGATCGTTAACTGTTATTAACGATCCTTTTAAAGTATTGATTATCTTTGCAAACACAGGCCATCTACATTTATTGTTATACCTATGTTTAAGCAAGAACTTCTTTGTATACAACATTTTGTTTTTTTTTTTCTGGTACTAAAATTATTGAACTGCTTGATGAACTGACTTTGGAGCAAGCTACATAGCATTGGCCGTGTGAAAAAAAGTCTTCTCTTAAATCGATCCCTGCTACTTTTAATGTGTGTCCTTGTGACTTATTAATGGTTATTGCACAGCAAAATTTAACAGGAAACTGCACTCTTCTAAATTCAAAAGGATAGTCCGTCTGTGATAATGTTCTTAAAAACTTCGTTTCTAGTTTTGAAAAAATGAAAGCAAAAGACAGAAACATTATGATTTGACTTGAGAAAAGCCTCGAAGAATCACGTGAGAAACAAAAACAATATCAAATTTATAGTTCGCTATCGACCAAAAGTTGAGATGAAGTACTGAATAATGATTTGAATGGAGGAAAGCCTTCGAAAATAAGGGATTTGAATTTCAATGACAGGTTTTAATTTCGCAGAAATTAATGGGTTTTATTTAATTTCTCCCGAACTAATTGAGATTTCGAAAAATCCTTTCTTAGTGGTTACTTTCGTAATCATGCGGACATGCCTGCCAAATTTCAAGTCTGAAGCTTCAGCGGTTTCGGCTGTGCGTTGATATATATATATATATATATATATATATATATATATATATATATATATATATGTTATCTCAGGACATTGATTTTTATATATTAAGATTATTGGAACTGGGAATCATGCAAAATAGACTATTCAATGTAATTACTAATTAAGATAAATTTAAATGGGTATAAGTTGCATATGTTTACCTTCAGTTGAGTTACAAGAAATTTTGTACATTGTTTTGCCTTCTGCATTTGTCCTTGACTATATACATGCAAAATATATTTAAAAAAAAAAAAAAATCCACAGCCACATAGCCCTGTGAGTTATAAATGTTTATTGCGTTACCATGACATCAAATCAATATGATGTTTTTAAGCAAATATTTTGAGCAATCACATTGATTATTGTTCTCATTTGACTGTTTTGGCGTCCTTTGATTTTATTTTCCCCCGCCTCCCTCTGCAGCACCACTGTCGACCGGCTTCACGATGCTGCTCCTCTAGCGAAAACCGTCTCCAGGTTGCGTCCATATCCTACACACGCACGAATACATACACACCTATACACATATACACACACCTACACACATATACACACACCTACACACATATACACACACCTACACACAAACACACACGCCTACATACACACACACACGTGATTGCGAAAAACATAATTTGAATTCAAGATGTCAAAACTCAAATTGATTTTTTTTTTTTTTTTTTTTTTTTTTTGCGTCTTTGTTTCTGATATCTTTTTGTCATCTCCTGTCTGGTGAGACGGATGAAGTTAAGCGTTAGTTTCCGTTTTACGAAAATAATTATTACATCAAAGACATGAGTAAGTACCCTTGTGCTAAAAAGTGGATCTAAAACTAACTGCATTATAAAGACAGACTTAAAATAAATAAATAAATAAATATAAAAAAAAACTTTTTCCCGGTTTTTAAACCCGAAAAACTAAAGATACCTGACGAAATTTGACTTTTGTCGGATATCGTTACATGCATAGACTATATTAGCCTTTGCTATATTGTGCCCCCTTTGTAATCAAATGCAGTGAACCGGCTTGAAGGAGGTAGCAAGGAATTTACATTAAACCCGTTAACAGTGCAACTTGAAACGAACCCATGCCACCTATGTGAGCGAGTTTGTATTGATCAAAATGGCGGTTCTTTGAAGGTATTTTAAAGCGAAGTAATATAATTTTCCATGGCAAAGGAGAAAGATGATCATAGCAAGTAGAGCTATCACATTCATTACTGAGTGGACATGGCATCCCCGTGACTTTTCTACGCATCACCCCACCTTTTAGCGTTACGCCTTAGGTCACCCCACCCCAGTGGCTGCTAAACCAACCGATTTGATTGGTTTATCAGGTTTAAATGCTCCAGGAAGTCGTGGTAAGTTGGTCATTGAAGCCCTCACAGCTACGGTACTAAAGGGGATGAAGGGTCTCCAGTACTCTGTACCCTACTAGCGACCGACACCCGGAGTCATGGATTCTTCGAGTAGATATTCAGCAAAACTTGGTGCTATTTGTTGACATCTAGTTATGGAAGTCGAAACCCTCCGATTCTGAGTCCAGTGCCCTATGGGGCCATTCATTAATTACGTAAGGATTATTTTGGCTAATTTTGACCTCCCCCCCCCCATGTAAGGGAAAGCAACATTTTTCAACCCCCCCCCCCCCTCATCTTACGTAAGATTCCATTTCGTTTTTCAAAATAATAAAATAACGAATCTTACATCACTGGAATCGTTATTAACTTCACTATTAATATTTTTTTTTTTAAACCTTTTTGTGCAAAGAAATATATGCTAAAAAGAATCTAGACTGATGTTTTTTCGACAAGTATTTTTTGTATATGATGCGATACTAATTACAAATAAGACATGCCATACACAGTGCAATTCCTAACTTTATTTTATTTTACACTATTCATTCTTTGAAAAACAAGCAAAAAAAAAGCTCATCCAAATACCTTTTTTACCTTTCAGAGGAAAAATGAAAGATGATTCCTGACACACCACTTTACCGCGCAATTTCTTATATAAGTTATCGACTTGGAAAAGCATTACGTAAGAATGGGTCTGACACCTCCCCCCTCCCAAGTAGGGGTATGTAGAGATTTTTCCAAACGACCTCCCCCCTCGGGACCCTTACGTAATTAATGTATGGCCTCATCCACTGGGCTCCCCACGGACATTACATATCATATCACACTCCTGGGTCTCCCGTACCTACCAATTTATGGTTTTACCGGTTGGATGGGGCCTTGAAGACAGCTCTTTTTTTTTTTATCCAGACTCGAAGCCGAGCAATTATTAGTCCAGTACCTCCAGAGATATTGATTTACTTGGAGGACTTTGCAACTATGGCATATTTAACATGCCCCAGTCATCATTAACTAAAACTGAGAATCTCTGATCGGCTGGTATAGAACCCAGGACCTTTTGATTAAGAATCCGACGCTTTACCGATCAACTCACCATGGTCTATCCACGGACATTACAAGGTAGACAGTCAGTTAATTCAAGTGTGGTAGTCAATTGCAGGTTCCAATTGAAACACGTTTTATCCGAATTCTCATCTACCTACTTTAATTGTATTCTTTTAGTAAGCACACCTCCAATTAATATTGAATCAACCTCTTGCGTACCAGATGTTTTTAACTTATCTTTTTCAATTTTATAAAATCCCAATGAATGAAAATCTACCTTAGATTGCTTTCTGTGTGGGTTACACCGGTTGTACATCTAAATGAGCCATCTATGCACATGAAAAAACAATGGGATTCTGCCCATACGTAGCATGTATCCACAAGTGGATACCTGGTACACAAGGAGTTCAGTCGCTGTAATCTTTTCCCTCCTATCATCGGGAGTTTTCGTTCAGGAATTTAAAAATACCTTCAAAGGACCGGCTTCGGGTCAATGCAAGCTAATTGAGAGTGCACTTAACTTGTGAACCTAATGTCTCCAAAACCTATCGTTAAAATGACTGAGCTAAAACTTTCAATTCAATTAAAGTTTCTGGTATAAGATCTGTTTCTCTTCCCTGAAAGGCTGCCGCCCCCCTCTTCCCTGATTGGGCTACGAAAATAATTTATCACGCCTAATGAAGTTGTTAAAACCATGACGATAGTCCCAAAGGCAAATCAACAAAATTAAGTCTCTGAAAAGATCAGTTATACGACACAAAAGAAAAAGGTACCTAGATCTAAACTGCATCAGTTCAGAATAGTGGTTATTTGCTTTCCCTAGGAATTATTCCGGTTTTCATAATTTTATGGATGCAAATTCTAAACAAACCATTTCCAAGAAATGCACGTATAGCTTGTTCGAAAAGCAGGTCATGGCGAGCCCCATCTCTGCAACCAGAAGTGTTCCGCGATCCGACAGCAAAGCTAACTCAGGTTTACGATCACGGTTCAAGGTTTCCTTCCCAAAGACATTGTCGCTGCATTGTTTTTTTTTTTTTTTTTTTTTTTTTTTTTTTTTTTTTTTTTTTTTTTTTTTTTTTTGCGAGACACAACGTCTCGCTAGACTGCACTTTTACACTCTCAACTTAGTTCTGCTTACGAGCGCCGCTTCTGGTGCATGTCGCCCGATAACAATGACTGTCAGTACAAGGATTTGTGATATACTCGCACAGAGCTGTTTTGCAGATCATTTAATATGAGCTGTTGATAGCTTTTGAGTCATCTGCGAGCCTTTTGTTTGAGCCAAGGATGCGAATTTATTGTAGGTAGTCACAGGACCTGAGATTCTGGGTACCTATGCATCTATCAGGCATGGATGCAGTGGAGGGTCATAGATAGGCTTGCCAGACGTCCCGGTTTGACCGGGACAGTACCGAATTTCGGTCAAAATCCCGGAGTCCCGCCGGTCGGTTTACTTTATGTCCCGGAAAAAGATAAATTTGATTAGGTGACCAAAAAAGTCTAAAAATACTTAACTGTGAAGGGTTATTTTGGATAATTACTATGTCATTTGAAACACAGACTTGTAAAATTAATATCGAGTCAGCTTGTGAGGATTTTTACATTAAAACCAAAAAAGAGTTTCTAAAAAAAGCTCTAGCGAATGAAAAATGCATGTAAATATTTTTCACGTTTTTATTCCTCATTCAAAGTTTTCCTTCTGACTCAAGTAACTAACAAGTATTAACATGTAAGAAATAAAATGTTTGTATTTATCTGCTTTTGTGTCATTTATTTTTTCCCCCAGCTAAGACTCATAATTACTACTTATTCATAGCATTGAGAATGAACTACTCTCTAAAACACGCTAAAAACCAGCCAGGGGTGTGTTCACTTCACGGGTGTTTGTGACCCGAAGTTTCCAAAACATTTGGGCTGACAACACATTCTAAAGCTGAAAAATTATTTAAAAAAAAAACTTTTAAAATGTTTATTTTTAATAGTTTTTGTTAGCATATTTCAAAAGTTTTTGCAAGGGGGACCAACCTTCCTCATAGTTTCTAAAGAGTTCACACTGTCTTCAGAAAATTTTACTTGAGTCCACTATCACCCCAGTTCCCTTTTGAATACTCGCGACGAAGGAGGGGGGGGGGGGGGTATTCCGGCGTCCCGGTTGAACATTTTTAGAAATCTGGCAAGCCTAGTCATAGATGTAATCACACTTCCCTTTAAATGACCAAAGAGAACCTAAAGCAGCGTTTTGGAGGGTATACGCCCAAAATGTCGCGGCCAAAATGTCGCGGGACAAAATGTCGCGGCCAAAATGTCGCCGGCCCAAAATGTCGCCGGCCCAAAATGTCGCCAATCCAAAATGTCGCCAGTCCAAAATGTCGCCGTCCCAAAATGTCGCCGTCCCAAAATGTCGCCGGTCCAAAATGTCGCCGCCCTAAAATTCGCTAGTTCAATTTGTACGAAAAATTTAAATGTACGTCGATGCTTTCCAGCATATAAGTTGCGAAAGAATATTAATTGCCTTTCAAAGTAAGTTCCTTCAAAAATTCCAAACGTTTTCTCCTGTCTTAATTCGTAAACATCAGATTAATTCCAGAAAATTAATAGTTTTCAGAAAAACATACGTTTTTCTGTATACTATTACAAACGTAAACATGTGAAAGGCTGCTGCAACGGAATTCGCTTTCTCGTTTAATCTGATTAATAATAATACTCAAGATGTAACATAAAGGATCAAGATGTAACGCAAGGATTCAGACAAAAAATTGGTATGGAAGTAAAACTAAACTGTTCTAAACGCGAATGAAAGAATAGTGAGGCGCAATTTGAATATGGCAAGAGAATAGGCTGTTTGTATTTTTTGGCGTAATGAAGTAAAAACAAATAACTCCTTCACTCTAGCATATTATTACGGTAGCGACAGGTCAGTCATTTAGGGGATCAGGTGGAATGGCACTCGACTTTGATTTTTTTTTATATACAAGTGGGAGTGGTTTTTATAGCAATCCTATGAAATTTGCATTGGTTATACATACGACCGTTATCCTCCCTCTCCCCTTTCACTGGAAAAATTCGAAATCACGGGCCAGAGTGGAAATAAAGTAGAAAAGTATCTTAATGAAATTTCTCATAGATTTATCAACATTACCCAAAAAACTGTAAAAAAAAAAAACTACGTTTTCAGTGAGATATACGTTGGTTAAAGTAAGATCAAAACTGCCGTGGGAACTCCCATCTCTTATGAGTAAAATTCTGAAATTACGTCGAAATGTTCACCGTCAAATCTTTTGAAATCAATGAAACCCGTAACTGCTAAAACAGGTGTCTTTCACTCAGATTTTTGAAAAACGACTCTACGCGATGACAAATATTTTCAATTCTCAACATTCATGAAATTTATATATTCGATAGAACATCAAGGGACAATTTCAGAACAGCTATTTTATTGAAGGTTTTCAAGAGGATACTTTCATGCATGCGAAGTAGCGCTTATCAGCTAATCACATTTTCCAATTTTAAATAGAAAAGAAAAAATTTCATAATGTAGGGTGAAATAACTGATATCAAAGAGATTATTCAGATCAATTTTGACCTAGACTTATTTTTAAAATGAGTTTCAAAAAGTAATAGTTCCAGCTCAATATAGCTTGGTAATTCAGAAAGAAAAGAATATTGATAATAATAATAATAAACAAATAAGTTTTTCTCTCTCAGAAAAAAAAATGCTGTTTTAATTAGTGAATTTTTACTACGCAAATTATATAAGAATGCAAACTCAGTTTTTATTTCACACTCACGCTAGTTAAAGTGCTACAAAAATGAGAGGAATACACGGCTAATTTAGATTTTATTGATATCATGCTCAACCTCTCATATATAAATTCAGTATATTTTTCATTGTTTATTTAATTACACTGACTCACGTAAACGATTACGAAACTCAACTTAGAACGAAAATAAGGCTTGTTTTCGTTTAATTTCACTTGTATACTACATTTTTGTATGAATCCTCGCATTACTTCTTGAGATATAGCAGTCACATAAAACGATAAAAATTATTCTGTGATCCATCCTTTTGGGATGACTGAAGCCAAAAATAAATGAGCAACTCGCCCTTTAAGATATACCTGTAGACCAAATTTTGTCTTAACCCTTGTACAGTAGACCCTCGTTTTACGCGGGGGTTATGTTCCACGGAAATGCTGCGTTAATCGAAACCGCGTAAATTGAGACCTAATATTAGTGTCAAAATAGGGATTAGGTTCCGTAGATTAAAAAAAATACTTCATTCTAGTGATGACTAATTGTATAATAAGTTTAATGTGTACTTATATCAATTTTTATGCATAATATGCATAAAGAAAACAAACTAATTTCGTGTTCTGTTTATGAAGAAGAGCTGACTATGATAGTTTTTTGGTAGTCATTAAGAATTTTTCCTCCAATTCTTTGCTTAGCATTAACTCATCCATAATCACTTGCGTCATTTCCATGATGGAATCTTCTTTCACTAACAAATCAGAAAGATCATTCCTATTGTCTACGGATGGTTCGAAAATTTTCAATGTGAGCGTTTTTGGTTGTGTGTCACCGGAGTCGGTATCCGCGTTGGTTTTGACCTCCTTTGTCACTCCTAAAAGCTCTTCTTCCAGTGAGTTCTGAACTGTGAGTTTAATCACTTTACTTCTGATGGAAAAAGCTCTGGAACCAATCGCATAAAATGTCTCCAAGGACCCAAGTTCGATTATTAGCACGCCAAAATGCAGTTAGTTACGTGTAATCTGCAATCTTTAGGAGCTTGGGTTTTGAAAGAGAGGAAAATGTTACCTGTTTGCATTGCCGCATCTGCGTAAAACCGAAACTCATCTGCGTAAATAAAATAAAGGTGTCAAATCTTCAACCGCGTATAATCGAAACCGCGTGAAATAAACCCGCTGAAAACGAGGGTCTACTGTATTACATTTTGAGATATATCAATCACAGATAATAAAAAAGAAAGGAAAAAACATTCGATTGCTCCACCCTCTGGTGTTATTGAGCCCAAAATCTGTCCCCCTGCTGCTTCCTAACATTTTATTTGATTCCGTTCATCATTTTTTTGAGCAATGACAGTCACGCATATCGATGAAAATGTTCAGTTACTCCACTATCTTGAACGAATTGACGCAAAAAACCACGCAGCCCTAAATCATATATGGGTACTTGCGGGTATCGTTCGAATTCTTACTACAGGTTTTGACGTAGAATGTCCCCAAAAAATCGGTCACATACAAACGCACACAATTCTTGAAGAAAAGTTTAAAATAATTTAGCGAACGTCAGAACTGAATGCCGTCAGAACGTTTTACAGTTGGTAGATAGCGAGTCACAAGAAATAAGATAACGTAATGCTTGTATTCTATTTGCTTGCTGAAAAACAGCCGAGAGTTGCGAATCAAAATGGAATAATCTTTTTAGAATTTATCATTAAACTCAGTTAGTCCAGTCCCATTTTTAACGGAGACATTCATTAAAGGCAGTAACCATTTATTCTGCAAATTTGGTGTTAAACATCATTTTTGTACATTTAAATTTTTCTTACCAACTGAATAAACGAATTTTGGATCTACAACATTTTGGACAGGCGACGTTTTAACCCGGCGACATTTTGGGCCGGCGACATTTTGGACCGACGACATTTTGGACCGGCGACATTTTGGACAGGCGACATTTTGGATCGGCAACATTTTGGCCCGGCGACATTTTGGACCGGCGACATTTTGGCCCGGCGACATTTTGGCCCGGCGACATTTTGGACCGGTGACATTTTGGACCGGCGACATTTCGGCCCGGCGACATTTTGGACCGGCGACATTTTGGACAGGCGACATTTTGGACAGGCGACATTTTGGAACGGCGACATTTTGGCCGCGACATTTTGTCCCGCGACATTTCGGTGGCGACATTTTGACCCCAAACCGTTTTGGAGGATTATATATTATTTAAAAAATTTCGTCCTGACCCCTTATTTATGCCTAAAAATGACACTTATGGCACTTCTGCCTCCCCCTCCCATTTAAGGAAACAATGACCACCTCCGAAACCAGAAACTAGATCCGCCCTTGGTCTATGCTGCCGGGCCCTTATCCGAAATTAAATAATTACTTCTTTTATCAAGGAGAAAAATGGCTATCCATTCAGCTATAAGAATGTTTATGAGTCTAAAAGAAATGCATTTATGATGTAAGTAAACCAATCAAAATCTATTTTGCTATAAAATTAGCACGGGCCCTGTGGAGATCCATGTTCCTATCGCAATAGCCTTCTTTGTAACTCCTGCTGACTTCGGCCCTGAGTTGTCTTGCTCTTGCAGGAGCTGAATTGGTTGATGTCATGGATTATTAAGTCCCTCTCATTTGAAGTGGTAGTTAATTTCATGCTGAGCTTTTAGACGCAGATCATCATAAAAAAATAAGGGGAAGGGGATCATCATAAAACCTTAATCGTATTTCTCTCGCATCAATACTTCTGTTTTCACCCTATGGTGGACTATATTGTTATGTTTTGTCTCGTAGCTGCATGATGTGATGGGTGCTGTAGATTATTAAGCCCCTCCCATTTTACATGGTAACTAATTTTGTGCGGTACTATTTGGTGCAGATCATTATAAAAGAGGCGAGTTGCCTTTCTTACCCCTCTGTTCTTCTGTTTTAACCCTGTGGCTAATACGAAAAATTTTGACAGAAAACAGTAGGGCTGTTCTGCTTTGTCAAGATGTCACAAAAACTGCATGACTTGATGGATGCTATGGATTTTACTAAGTCCCTTCCATTTGAAGTGGCAATTAATTTCAGGCAGTGCTTTTAGGTTCGGATCATCATTAAAGGGGTGAATTGCTTTTTTCCCTTCTATACTTCTGTTTTAATTTTATAACTAGTATGTATAACTGAAACAGTAGCCTGTTCTGTTTTGTCGTGATGCCACAAAAACTGCTTGATTTGGTGGGTGCTATGGATTATTAAATCACTTTCACTTTGCATGGTAGTTAAATTGCAGTAATAGAAATGAAAAATTCAACTGTTCCACATAACGACATTTTAGTGTAGGTTAAATACTCCTAAATTTTTCTCAATGGCATATAGTTATTTTGCTTAATCGATATTAATACTTAGGTATCATATTATTAGGTATATATATATATATATATATATATATATATATATATATATATATATATATATATATATATATATATATATATATATATATATATATATTTTGACACATCATATTTTCCCCAAACGATTTCGTATCCGTTCTTTTTATTGTTCTTTGTGTATTATTCTGTCTTTATTTCTAAAACTTTCTTATTATTATCTCTTTACTTTCAGAATGTACAAGCGTTAAGGAAGAACAGTCACACAAATTGGTAAGTATTTTAAGTTTTTAAAATCATTTTTCCTCAGCGGGATATGCCTGTTGAATCATATTAGCAAAACCGTTAAGCTTTACTCACTCATGTATGGACATTTTCGAAGTATTTTATATTCTTTACACTGATGAAAATGAAGCTGTATGAAGTTCCCTGAATAAAATTCGGGAACACGTATGTGCAATTTTTATCACAATTTGGTGTCTAACAGCACTTGATACCCAGGTAGCAAGTACACTTTCTTCCATAAGCGTTGTGAAATGGTTGTTAACGTTGTGACAAGCGTTTTAAAGCGTTTAACCGTTACATGTGCTTGATGATAGGAATGCGAATAAATCAAATTTAGAGAAAAGATTCCAAAAATGTTACAAATTTAAAAAAAAAAAAAAAAGATGAGGAATTTTTTTTTTACGAGATAGGGTAACGGCACCAGTAACAGACATGCTTAAGAAATCGCTCTCAGGGTAACTCAATTTTCTGACCCTTTAATGCATTTAGACATTCCAAGCTATTTTTCTCTCATGCAACTACATCTCATCTAACGTTTGGCTGCTTCTGGATCCTCTGAATTAGTTAATTCTATTTTTGTTTGCTAAACTTCGAAAAAAGGTCCGACCCCCAGCAACAGACACCGACAATTTTGATGATACCCAGTAACAGATAGGATGAGGAAGGGATGAGTAACGGACAGAATTCCCATTTTCTCTTCAAAATGTGCAAAAGTTCTTTATTTTTAAATCTGAAACCTTATTAAATTCAAATGAACATGAAACACCGGCAGACCTCGTGGTAGCTATTCATAACCTTCCACCACTGCCTTGTAAATACCAACTAGCTCATAAAATTCACTCTGATAACACTAGATGCTTGCACCGTATTCGTGGGTCGCAGCAACATCAGTTTTACCTGCCTAAAACTCTTATTATTTAAATACAAACTTACGACTGTCTGTTACTGGACCCTTGTCTGTTACTGGAGCCGTTACCCTATAGTATCCCCCGACGAATCATCAAAAATTAATGAATGTTCAAACATTATCAAGTTCACTACCTTTTAATCGCTTAATTTCTTTTTGTTTTTACTTGGTAAATAACACCTCCTTCAGGTATTTAGTGTTTAATTATGTTCGTAGGCACGGCATAAATTTTGCACAACAGCGGCGTCTCCCCCCTAACATACGGGTGAAAAGCCGCAATGTAAGGATTAAAAAAAAAATTCTTATAAAATATAAATTATTTTTTATGTTTCACGTGGATAACGGCTCCCTTAATGTGACTGCAACCGTGCCGAGAAAGCCCCCGCAAGCAAAGTTAAGCAACGAGTGAAAACGATGTAAGACGTGAGTTGGAAAAGTTGTATGTATTGTGGTAACATGCCGTAGACACCGAACTGTGACGATTGTTTTTCGTATTTGTGAAATGTCTGCTTGTGTTTATGTTTATATCGTCGCCTCAGAGCAACAGTAAGACATCTAATCCCAAAAATAACACTGAGATATCCTACTGTTGCTCTGAAGCGACGATAAGTACTATTTGTGGAAATTAATTGTGTTTCGTCTACTATCCTACGTTTTAATTATGTATAATTCCTACATATATATGTATACATCACGTTTGTCGCAGTACACACGTTGTATTATCACAATCAAATAGCATTATTTATTTTTTTGTGCTTCATGAAATGTTTTACGGAGGTGCAATAAAAGTGGGGCTTAACTCTCGGATTTTCCCTGCCAACATCACGGTGCAAATTTACTCACTACTCTTTCCTAAATTCAAAAAAATACATATAATAATAACTTGTGATAATATTGTGATAATACACACGTTGTATTATCACAATCAAATAGCATTTTTTTTTTTTTTTTTTTTTTTGTGCTTCATGAAATGTTTTACGGAGGTACAATAAAAGTAGGGCTTAACTCTTGGATTTTCCCTGCCAACATCACGGTGCAAATTTACTCACTACTCTTTTCAAAATTCAAAAGAATACATATAATAATAACTTGCTAATAAATCATTCTATTTACTGCAGACAAAACGCCAAGCCCCACCAAGAAATGCCGGCACGAGGAGTTTCCCTTTATCCAGGAGCAGACAGTATCCACCTCCTGAGGAGTTAGAAGTTTCTGAAGAATATTCAACGAGTGAGGAAGAAGAAGAGCAGAAAAATCCGATTTCGCCATTTAGAGGTAGACAACCTCAGCATCCTCCGTCTGAGGAAGAATACACAGACGACTATTCATACACAGAAGCCCCGAAAGCGACAACTCCAGCACAGCAAAAACCGACTGCGCGGACGGTAATTTTTAATAACAGGTCAGAACAAACTCAATTACTTTTGGTCGTTTATTCTAAAACGAAGTGTAAAAATATATAGGGTGTTCGAGAAGTCTCTTCTTGTTGAAGCGATATTACAAAACATAAAGCCTGGTAGATAGTTTTAGTTGATAACAATAAAGCCCTAGATTGAAGCTAAAGTAGCGACACGTCCGCCATCTTGGAGCTAAATACCGCTTTCTTCCAAGTCTGCAAAAATGAAGTAGCATGTTTTGCTTTTGCTTCTTGATTGGGAATTAATAAGAGTTAATAAAAAACCACTTTCAAGAAGCAAAACAAGCTACTAGTGATGGGAATAATCGAGTTCTCATAATCGAATCACAAGATTGTTCAAGACCATCCGAAAACGCGATTATCCCGAGTTCTCGATTGTCGTATTTCGAGTTCTCGATTATCATATCTCCAGTTCTTCATTATCACATCTCAAGTGTTTGATTGTAACAGCGCGAGTTCTCGATTATCACATCCCGAGATTTCGATTCAAAACAATCAATAAGTCAATCGCTCGAGATCTCGAATGCAATCGCTCGAGTTCTCGAATTCAAAAGATCTTGATTGTCAAACGCTCGAGTTCTCGGTTTCAAAAGATCTCGATTGTCAATCACTCAATTATGAGAAGTACTCGATTCCCGAGATCTTGATTGTCAAACGCTCGAGTTCTCGGTTTCAAAAGATCTCGATTGTCAATCACTCAATTATGAGAAGTACTCGATTCCCGAGATCTTGATTGTCAAACGCTCGAGTTCTCGGTTTCAAAAGATCTCGATTGTCAATCACTCAATTATGAGAAGTACTCGTTTCCCGAGATCTCGATTATCAAAAGTTCTCGATTATGCCCATCACTACAAGCTACTTTATCATAGCAGAGAAGAAAGCATCGTTTAGCCCTAAGATGGTGGACGTGTCGTACTACTTTGTTCTACGATTCAGAGCTTTAGATAACATCAGGTGCGATACTCAAGACTTTATAAGATAACAATATCGGCGAATTTGAACTCTTACGTTGCTCGGAGCAATCAAGTGGATGATCCATTTCAAACCTTGTGTCGTTCAGCCCTGCATTAGGCACCCATATGCAAATGACCGTAGTAAAAGCCAGGCTCTGGTAAAAAGAACTTTGACCTTGGACGAGCTCATTTTTGTTTAGACTGAAAAAGGAGAAATTCTTCGATTGGCACAACGTCAACAATCGTTATCGACAACTCCTCTTCCTCACTTAAACGAGTGGGATCAGCCGATCAGAGGTCTTTTTACCAGAGCCTGACTATAGTACCGCTTTTTGGAGTCGCGATATTGTCTACCTTTGCAGTGTACAGTACAGTACACACATCCTTGAGCTGATTAGTCATAGCATCTATCCTTCAAGTAATATGTTAACCCACTGCTTCAGATCCGCATGCAATGATCTCTATTCACATGACGTCACTTACGGGTATGAAACATCACTGAGATTATTGTATCAGACGAAAGTCCGATTCTCCGGCTTTTATTAACACATGCACTTTTTGGCTTAAAAACTATTATTTCTATTCAAAACAGAGATCTTTGAAATTTTTTACTTTGAAATTATGTTAAAGAATGATGAATCCTTCATTTGATACCCTTTTTGTACTCGAATTATAGTCGTAAGCCTCTTGGCTACTCATCAGAAACATGGTGAAAACTCTTTTTATTTATCCCTTTTCTCAGCATTTTTAATGCAGTGATAAATCTGTATAAGCATCACGCTTGTTCATGTTGCATATAAAGTCCCGTGACCATGAAATAAAACGAGCTTCAACAGCACTAGTAACACTGTATACTGAATCAAAATAACCGCGTGCTGAATTAAAGCAACCACACCATGAATAGGGTCCGTGGTGTCAGTTGTCCTGCAGTTAGTGTCGCGATATCGGTTGTGTTAGAGATACACAATCGTCGTTCCAGTGGTACCATCATAAATCTGTAGTATGAACTTTCTAAAAATAATTTTTAGTACTTGAAAACTAATAGAGTAAGAGCACATGAGTGCCAGACCTACGTCATAGTATAAAGGCCCAAAATGTTTCTGCGTAAGGACATCAGCAGGTAAAAAAGGTTCGCTATTATTTAAGCTGAGTCGCACTGGCTTCGGCAGGAAACAGGTAGCAAAGTTGCGTCAAAAACTGAGTCATTACATGTCAAGTGACCTCGTCGTCTCCACCCGAACATCTCCGATTTGAACGAAATTTTATAAAGATGCAGACATGCCTTTGAAACTCACCTGTACAAATTTTCAGTTTTCAAGACCCAAACCCTGAGGATCTAGGTTCGTTTAAAAAATATTTAAAAAAAAAAAAGGCTCCAAAATGACGGATCAGCTTTGTGTAGCGAAATGCCATGTTGGGCACGGTTTCCCATTGGAGGCCACTTTCTTTTTCTTCTTAAGGTATCCTAGACTCTTATGAATTGTGTCTTGGAATCTGAACATTTGCATAGGTTAGTTTTAAATGCATGTCTGCACCTTTGTAGAATGTCCTCAAAATCGGAGATGGTTGGTGGGGACCACCAGGTCACGAATGAATCTATGATGTTTAGCATTTTGCAGCAATTTTACGCATCTTTGCTACCTGTTTCCTGCCAAAGCCAGCGCGACTCAGCTTAAATAATGGCTAACCTTTCTTACCTGCTGTGATGTCCTTACACAGAAAATTTTTGGCCCTTTATACTATGACGTGGGTCTGGAGCTCATGGGCTCTTGGACTATAATGATTTGTACAAAGTCATACCTGCAACAAGTACAAATCATTGCTTTTTTAAATACAAAAAACTTCTTAGAAAGTTGACACTTCATATTAGGAAGCATAATGGTTCCTTATATTCGGATATACATCACAATTAAAAGCCAAAGTTTAAAATTCCGGGAATTAAGAACAAATATACAGGCAAAAATGTCTCAACAGGGCAAATGATGGATTGATCATGTAGGTAGAGAAATCGATGCTGATTAATTTTTTTTTTTTTTTTTTCTTTGTATTGAACAGGTTCGCTGCTCGACCAAAATTTGGCTCCCAGAGTTCCTCCACCACTTCAACTACCAGCAAGCCGCCGTCCAGTCCGTCAACTTCTCGGTCACGTTTCCGAGCCGCCACGCCTGCGCAGAGTCAGCGATTCGATGTCGTGGCCAACATTCTAAATAAGACGCCCGCGCCCCGGACGCCCGAAAGGAGCATCGACATCTCCAAGACGGCCAATGACGCCCCGAAGGCGTCAGATGAGACCCCACTCAGGAGGTAATTAAACTCTTGCAAAAGGATGTTCCTTTGTGAGTGAGCATAGTTTTCCTGTTAGAAGTATTTTTCACGTGAGGAACGAGGCGGGGATGATTATGAAATTCTCCTATGGGCAAAATGTGTTTGTAAAACAAGTAAAAGGAGTAGTGTAGAGTGAAGATATTTACATTGAGAGGACCTGTCTATGGAAAAAAGGAGATGAAATTGAAGCCGGAATTATGGGATACATCGGTGCAATGATGAGCGGAGTCAAGGTCCGTAGCCAGCGAGGCTGGAAAGGGGAGGGAGGGTCAGACCCCCCCCCCCCCCAAATTTTCAAAGTTTTACATGCTATAAAAAAAAATCGCTAAAAATTTCGTTTTTCAGACTTTAACTCTGAAAGATTCAAGTTGTCCCCGAACACCCCCCCCCCCCCTAATATCACCAAAGACCCCCTAAACTTTTGTTTTCATAACTTCAATTCCAAAAAAATTTCCGGGGCAGCGCCCTCAAAATTACCGAAGAGTGGCCCCCAAACCCCCTTTTCCCACTAACTTTACCGAACCTTTTTCTAAAACTTGTGCTAACTTCAAGAATTTTTGAGGAGGATGTCTCTCTGGCCTCCCCCCCCCCCCCTTCTTGCCAACATCATTAAAGATAGTCTTGAATTCAGTTTTCAGGGCTTGAATTTCGAAAAGTTCCAGGAGGAGAGCTTCTGAAAATCCTCCCCCTTACATCATTAAAAGTCAACCAAAATTACGTTTCCGGAGCTTCAATTGGGAAAGATTGCCGGCACGCTTAGTGTTACCAAAGATGGTCCACAATCGTGTTTTAAAGACTGCAATTTCAAAAAATTTCGGGGGAATGCCCGCAAACCCCCTTCTTCATAGCATAACAGGTGATAATCGACAATTGTATTTTAAAAGATTCAATTTCATAAAAGGACCAGGGGAACGACCCTAAAGCGCCCCTCCCCCTTACTACCAAAAATTGTCTAAAATGCATTTTTAAACTGCAATTTAAGAAAAATTCTGGGGTTGGGCCTTTTAATCGCTCCTTCCCATTACCGAAAATATTCTAAAATTGCTTTTTTAGAGCTACAATTAAGAAAAAAATCATTGGTGAGCTCCCGAACCGTCCTACTATCAACATAATTAGAGGACATAACAATAATAATTGCTGTTTTACAGCAGCAATTTCGACAAGTAGGCGGGGGAGCACACTCAAACCTCTTCTTCCCCAACACTGCCAAAGATCGTCAAAAATGCATTTTTAAAACCACAAAAGCTTAAACTTTCTGGGGGAGAAGCGTATTTAACACACATGTGACGAACATGTGAAAAAACGAAGCCTTTAATCTCATACACCTTACTTTTGACTTCGAAATAGCCCTATGCGATAAAAACACCGCTGATCCAAAAGAAGGTTTTAACTCCTTTGACAAGACCAAAAAGTTCAAAATTGCGGTTTTGGGCCCTTAATTTTGGAAAACTTTCAATTCAGAGTCCCCGATCCTCTCCATACTCCTTAATATCACTAAAGGTAAATTAAAATTGCATTTTCAGCATTTTGATTTCGAAAATTTACGAGAGGACAGCTACCGATTACCCGCCCCTT
The DNA here is from genome assembly GCF_026930045.1 of Uloborus diversus. Lineage (NCBI taxonomy): Eukaryota > Metazoa > Arthropoda > Arachnida > Araneae > Uloboridae > Uloborus > Uloborus diversus. The sequence continues at coordinate 100,251,601 of NC_072738.1, forward strand.
ATGGCATCGTACCAATTGAAATCATATTTCATGGACTGCGATTGCAAACAATTTTCCCTAGGGTATCACTTTCCCTCGTCTAATGTTGCCGAACAGAACTTTAGAATGTGTTTTTACGAAGGAAAAGATCCTAAGTTTCCATCTCCGTCCCGTAAACTCACCCAAAGAAAAGTTGTAATGGCATTTTTAAGTCTCATTGTCAAAAATTTAAGAACCCCCCAAACTTTCTCTTCTCCCCTAGCGTCATCAAGCATAGGCCAAAAAATTTCCGAGTTAGAGCTACCCACCTCCTCCCCTAACATGTCAACATATGTCCCAAAATAGCATTTTAAAAACTTAAATAACAAAATTTTCCGGGGACAGTCCCAAATGCGTTTTTAAGGCTTCAAAAATTTCCAGGGGAGCGTAAGCTGAACCAAACCCTTTCCCTAGTGTTACTACCAAATATAGCCTGAAATTGCGTTTAAAAAAATGATTTTTGAAATTGCGTCTAAAATGAGATACCGAACCCAATGTCAGTTTGGCATGTATTTCAAAATATTAAAAATATTCCTAATTCTGCTCCTCCCTTACAAGCAATCATTTGTGGCGCTCCTGATGATCCTAGCGAGTGCTCATGAAAAGTGATTGGTGGTACATATTACTATTTCATGTCCGACTTGAAGGTCAATTAAAAGTCTTCATGTCATTGGTATATTTGGCAATTGCGACATTTACGACACCACGCATCGTTTTCTGGACCAACAAAACTTGAACATTATTGAATTTTGATTAACTGATATTATAATTAAATTAAAATTATCTGAGAAAACATTTGCTCAAATTTTGAAAAATTAACTTTAACTCTTGGTAATTCAGTAAAATTACTGTTAAAAAGAAAAAGAATAAAACAACCAATAGTATCGCCGGCCGCACCCCTCCCCCCTCCCGTCTTTTTTTTTTTTTTTTTTTAATTTCCCTGATTTACCCCCAGTTCGGGCACTTACTCTAGTTCGGGCACTTCCTATTCCGGACTGATGAGTGCTAATAAGCACGAAATTGCAGTCCTCGGATGGACTGACTGAGCTGGCGGTGTATTTCATGTATTTCTTTCTGCTTTAGCCCTGGTTGTAGGGCGGTAACTTACTGGAAATAAAGGTATTTACTTTTCAACCACGGATTGCATGGAATTTTCAAATGTCCAGATAAGACGAATCTATGTGAATAAAGGGGAAAAGTAAAAATTTGATGCGCGTATTCTGCTCATTTGAATGAGACTCTGCTTCTGCAAAAACTGACATCGGTAAAAAATAATAGATTCGTCCATTTCCGGCTGTAAAACGGATGTTTGTCTTTCCATACAATCCGTGGTCAGACAGTACCAACAAGATCTCTTCTTTATATTTACTCCCATTTTTTATATTTTTCAGAAACTCCAATCCCCGAGTACGTACTAGGGGGCGACCGCGAACTAGGTCAACTACAACCACCACGACTACAACGACTACCACAACCCAGCCTCCTCCACCAGAGGAATACTACTATTACTATGAAGACGAAGAAGAAGCGGCAAGACAGCCCGTGATCACAACCACCTCCACCACAACGACAACGGCACGACCTACCTTTTCCAGAAGGCCTTCCAACAGGCGTCCTTCGACCTTCAGGAGCCAGAAACCGGTCATCAAATTCGACCCAGAATCTCAGTTTGCTCCTCCACCGGAGGATGTCGTAGACATACTGGTAGAGTCTTCAACCACCAGGAAATTCACCACAAGCACCACTTTACCACCAGAGGGTGGAATCCCCGGACACTTACGAAACAAGTACAGGCCGAGAACAGACGGGAGATTCATCGATTTCCTGCGAGATCCAAATCGACCGAGGGAGCTGAAAGGATTCGATTTGACTGATTACCCGTTCTACGTTAAAGTTCCTGAGGATATTGACTTCGAATGCGAAGATAAAAAAGATGGATATTACGCAAGTGTGCCTCATAAATGCCAGGTACGTTTTGTTCTTTCCTAGTTCGTTGCCCAAATGCTTTTATCAACATTTCAGTAGCATATGTAGAAATCAAGTTGGTGGAGGTACTGACAATTCCGAGTAAGGGTGTTCAAAAAGGGTGAGCATTTCTGGAAAAAATTTCGTCTCCACGCATATTGCAAAGCATTATTATAAAAATTTTTGAAAACATACCACAAAATGTATCTTTAAAGATCAGAAGCGTTTCCCTTTTTATACCTTAGAGGGAGTAGTTATACCCTAATAGAGAGAGAGTAAATCCTTTTTTGGAAAATGGAAAGCTGCGCTAAGATCTTTTATTTTCTTCATTCTCTCGTGATTGGTCCTGTTTGTGACGCGTTTTTTCACTGGCTATTCTTGGTTGTTATTGGGTTTAATTACACCAATTTATTCCAAAATATTTGTCGTCAAAAAAGTGATAACAAACATTCTAACTCAAATGAACTCAATTGAGTTTCGGCTGTGTAACATATTGTCCCGTAACAATCCAAGGAAAGTATGTTTCACTGGGCAGCAACTCAGTGCTGAGGATCAATTTTCCCTTTTATTGCGTTTTTACCTTGTCCATATTCAGTGATTTGACAGTGGTGCACAGTACTATTACAATTGATTGAATCTTGGACTAACTAAATCATTTAGCTGTAAGTTACCGCCCCTAAGACAGGGCTAAAGCAGAACTACATGCAATATACCAGACAGCCCGGTTATCACATCCAGAGACTGCAGTTTCGTTCTTATTAGAACTCATCAGCTCGGTTATTCACTAATCCAGACTGGTGAGTTCTAATAACAAAGAAACTGCAATCTCTGAATGTGACAACCGGGCTGTCTGGTGCATTGCATCTAGCTCTGCCTTAGCCCTGGTTTAGGGCGGTAACCTACTGCTAAATAACCAAGCTTTGCCTTCAATTCACGAGTCTAACTGCACCATGCTACGGACACTCACTGGTGAGATAAATTTATTTTATCTACCAGTTTGATGGCTCTCTTAGTTTTAATGAGATGACATCTGCCTCCAGCTCGGTTATTCGCTAGTTTCGACTGTAGCGTTCTAATAAAGAACGAAACTGCAGTCTTAGGATGTGATAATCGGGCTGTCTGGTAGACTATCTGCATGTAAATAAATCATGTTTCCTCCGGGTACGGGTACGTATGCTTGAAAAAAAAAAAAAAAAAAACTTATGCAGTGATTGACTTGCAGTAAAACTTATGCAGATCATGAGTTTATGCTTCAAACTAGACTAAAAATTTCTTATTGTTTAAGGTTGTTTTTAAATTTTTAAATTTTATCAAGCAATCAACGAATTGTTTGCACTTCTCTGATCGTGGGCCTCCGCTCCGCACTTGGTAACACTGTCCACCGGCGTCCTGTGGCGTCCATGTCCTACACACAGACACACACACGCGTTACGCGTTACGCCTACACTCACAAACTCGCTTACAAACACACCTATTACTCACACACGCACCACAACTCAGGAGGAGGGACGTGGTAGAGGCCTCAGGACCAGAGGACATGGACGCTACCACCCAGAAGTAGAGCCGCTATATATAGGCACCTTACCCAGAAGAAGAGACATGCTCGCGGGGGCTTGTTGTGTGCTGGGGGCTGTTTTTATCTAAAGAGGAGTGTGTAAAGTCGAGATGGTCGAGTATAAATAAAGTCGTTTCGGAGAACAGGAGCCGTTTGTAAAAAAAAAAAGTAGTGTCCTATCGCAACTTGTGATTGCGAAAAACATAATTTGACTACAAGATGTCAAAATTCAAATTAAGTTTTTAATTATTATTTTTTCTATTTTTTTATAGCTTTTCCATTACTGTTTTGCTGGAGCACGATATGATTTCTTATGTGCCAACTACACTCTTTACGATCAGACAACATTCACTTGTCGATTCGCCAACAACGTTGATTGCGAGAGTTCTGCTAAATACTACTACAGAAACGACGATTTGTGGAAAGAAACGACTACACCTGCCCCTGAGACCACCACCAAAAAGAAAAGAACAACTCCTAAAGACGAGGACTATGAAGACGAATATGAATATGATGAATACGATGAGGAAGAGGAAGAAAGAAGACGACGACCCATGAAGAGAAGACGTAACAGGCGAAAGAACAGAAGGAGGCCTGCTGAGGAATAAAAATAGTTCTGTGGTGATAATTGGGACTTAACAACCCCTGTTCAAAAGTTGATATGAAATTATCAACAGTTGAATGCATGTCATTGTCACTTCATTTCAATTAAAGTTGAAATTCGAATCTTTGAAATGAAATGACATTGGTTGCTTTAGAAAAAGGATATGCTTATGAAACTTCGAAGCGAAAAAGAATTGTTGCCAAACGACGAATTTTCATCAAGTTATGATGATTTTTTGTAAATACAATTTAGGGTTAGCAGAAATAACAGGCGTAACGCGGAAAACGTGTTACACACTTTAATTTAAGTTTAAAATATCGTCCTGAGATCAGGGTCTTTAAAAATGTGATTGAAACTTTGATATTTCCCAGCAGTTTTGGTTTTTTCTTTAATTAGATCAATCTCTTTCATCTTTGAAACATAAAAGAATAATGAGTATCCATAGACATAGCACTCACTGCTACTTATAACAGTGCCTTGAAAAAGAAGTATGTCCAGTTTAAATGTGATAAATTATGTTTCATACTTGTTTGTAAGGAATTATTGTGATAAATTTAGTTTCATGGCAAAGTTACGGCAGCGTGGTCGTAGTACGATGGATCGGCGAGTTTTGAAATCTTTCACAAAAATCAAAGTTACCTTATAATGTAAAAGTTCCGTCAAATAAATGAATTAGACAAGCAAAAACTATTACAAGGTCAATTAAAAATTTAAAACATTCCTTCAAATAAATAAATAAGCCAATAAATAACATTAAAACTTGAAAATAATCCACCAAATAAATTAAACAGAATTAGAAGATCCATTATTAGTTGTCGATATTGCCAAGTGACCACGATATCGTAACCCAGTCGGTTTTACTTATGTAAAATCTACTTTCACAAAAATATTAAAATTTCAAGATTAAAGACATCTTTTTTGTTCTCTTTTCCTCCCTCTTTTTATGCATTTTTTCTCCTATACATCATTATCTTCTTTTAGGCTTGACGATTGTTAAATAAGAGCTTGTAATTTCTCAATCCTTTTAAATACATGTAAATCTCTGAAAATTATTCCATTGTTATTGATCTCTATTTTCCAAATCATTGCATAATATGTTGATTTCTTACATTGTATCCCGTAGGATGTTATTACATGTACCTGTTGGCAAATAAAGTGATGTTCTGAAAGAGTATGTACTAGATTTTTGTAATCAGTTAGAGTTGGAGATTTAAATACAGCCAATTCTGAAAGAACACGGGACTTGAAGAACATGAGTTTTCAAGAACATTTTCCGCGAATCACATGGTCTCAAACTACACAATTTTCGAGTTTTGTTCTTTTGAAAAAGAACAAAATACTTATATATTTGATATAAAATTATTTACAAATATGTCATTAGTTTGATAAATTGGAAAGTTATGATCAAAGGCAAAATTGTAAGTTTTTTTAAAAATCTTCATACTTGGAACGGATCCTATTTTTGTTAACTCAAACAACACGTTTTTCGAAGAACATGAAACCAATTAATCGTGTTCTTCGTTTGTTTCCTGTATATCTGAAGTTATAAGGAAAACGATGGAGGCCATCGCGTCCTCTCACCTGAGAGCCTAGTAAGATTTTCAAAAATGAGAGCTAGGACTTGATAATTTAAAATTCTATTAACTGTACCACCCGGGTTTATAACCTAGGAGCAACCTTAACATCGTTTAAATTTCAAACTATCAAACAATTTTCCAGACAGAAGACTTGCTTTCAAAACTGATATTTCTTTTGAAAGCGCACCACAATATAAATACGGCTGTACAGTGTGCTAGCTCACAAAGCACAACACGAATACTATTATTATTTTCTCGTCTCTTAAACTAAGTCTTTACGATTTCAACGTATGATTTTATTTAGGTTTTAAACATCTTAGTACAAAGTACAAGCGCTGAAAGAAGTTGAGTATGCAAAATGTGAGGACTGGCAACTATGTTCATATTCTTTTACGTGAGACACACACACAAAAAAAAAAAAAAAAAAAAAACATGTTGCCAACAGCTGTGTTGGTCCCTTTATCTTGTCCCCTCCCAATGCGTCTGTGCGTCACAGCGCTCGTAATCAGTGCTATAAAGTCAGAGTCAGTCATTTTCCCACAAAGCCCATAACTCTGTCAGTGCTTGTGCATTTAGAGTCGGACTGATTTTGGGGCAAAGGATTTGGTGTCGGAAGTTTTAAAAGTTTCGGAGTAGGAGTCAATCATTTTCTCTCCGACTCCGCAGCCCTGCCCGTAATAGCCAGTACTGTCCGACCTCGAAAGCCGCGACTAGCACCCTTGAACGGTTTTACAGGTACTTTAAAAAGGGGGTGATAGCTTGATTAAGAAAATGCACCATGGCAGCATTTCTGTTTAGTCCGATTTCCAAACTCATATTATCAAGCTCTCGGACGCAGCTTCGAAAAGCATACAAATTGCCAAATTTATAGCAAGCATTAATTTTTCTCAAGATCATTTACCACAACTAAATACTTGTCTTCAAGAAATAAGGGAGAATGCAATTGATAAAGATCATACAGACCTAATCAAAAAATGCCTCCTCTGTAAAAATCTTGAAAGTTTGTTACTGAGGCCATGAAATTTGGATTTCAAACATAGTCCGAAGATATAGTTCCGATCCGCATTGCTTACTCCAACGTCATTTTATGGTCTTGAAATTCTGATTTTAGGATCTCAATTTAAAAACTCGAATAAGAACATTCCCTCGCCTCAACATAATCGAAGGTCACTTAAAATTGTTTTTACAATTTCAATTTCAAAAACTTGCCTCGTTAGAATTCGTAAGCTCCACCCCTACCTCTAACGTAACGAAAGGTGATCGAAGGTCGCGTTTTTGAGACTTCAATGTCAAAAGAAAAAAATCGAGGGGAGAAACCTCACAACCATTTTCGATTAAAATTCTTTTAAAATTTCATTTTAGGAACTTCCAGTTTTAAAAAGAATATCAGGCGACATGTTATACAACCTTCCCACCGAGGACCTGATTACCAAGTAGGCCAAGCCTTGGCTCGTCAAATGCATAAGTTCTAATACATTATTTAATAAAAAGAAGAAGAAAAAAGATTTTCTTCTTTTTTATTTCCATTTTTATCCCCATATACGGACACTTTAAAAATTTACTTTTACGGTTTTCTCGAGAAACAAGACACCAATTGCTCTGTAATTTTTTTCACGTATAAGGTATGCTTCAGCTGTCATTTTAAAATAAAAATTGAATCTACCATTCATTCAGGGGACCAGCAAAAAATTGAGAAAACAACAAAAAGTTCCATTCAGAACTAAACGAGTACTTTCCCGTACACTAGTGTTGACTTTCTAGTATCCGAAAATATTTTCAAAATTAGCTAAAATCGCATATTTGCAACTGCAATAAACTATAGGCTGCACTGCAGGCACCGTCTAATGGCGGATGGAAAAGGTAAAACAAACGCATGCCGTAGCGTATAAAATGCAAATAAGTCTAGTAATTTTTGTTTTAGTATGATTTTTTTGTTTTATTCTTTTGAAATTAATATTTTAAGTCCTGTGAATATTCTGGCCCACGTAGAAAGAAATGATAAATCATGAAGCATTACTAAACGTTAGAAATTAATGTAAATCACGTAGTTTGTAGTTCTGAAGCGGTTATTTCCACGATGTTAAATTCGATATTTATCAATTCTGGATAGAACTACATTTTCGTTGTGGCCATAAGACTGACAAGAACAACATTTAATTCTAGATAATTTAATTATATGACAACACGATTGATTATCAAAATAGGAAGATGCTACGAAAATCTTTGTTTTGTTTGGCTAGCGCTAATTGTTTTACATTTGTAGCTGAGTTATTTCTCAAATTTCCGAATCGGTAAATTTTAATTTTTCTGCTCCGTAAGATTCAAAATTCTCGATTGAATGATTTAATTCTATGCAAATCATCAATAAAATTCTCACAAATACATGGTGGTAGTTTTCTTTTTAATTAATCGTCCAATATTTCTTTAAACTTTTTGAATTCTGTTATCTTCCATTTTCTTACGATTTTTATACACTCATATCACACTACATAAAAATGGTAATACTGAAAAGCGAAATCTCGCCAAGGGTTCTTTCCTTGCATATAGTGCCTAGCACAATACTGAAATTGTAACCCTAAACAATTTTTTGGCGTAACTGTAAGCCGATAACGTGAGCAACTGAGTAAAGTTTGCGCACTATTTTAGCGATTAAAATTTTCAGCTTTTATTTTCGCTAGTTCAAATTCTAAACGTTCTTTCTCGGTTAAACAGTTTTCGTTTCATTTTCAAGAATATTTTTGCATACTGTTCATTCGAAAAAAATGCTGCAGCGAAATAAGTTCAGAGTTAAAATAATTATTTTTAAATAAGGCGGAGATGAAAGCCTAATTCTTCAGCAATGTTATCGAATCGAGTTTAAGGTTAAAAAAAAAAAAAACTCATACGAATATAAATTCACACAAAACAATGAAAAAATGTTACCTGGTAAAATTTTATCCTCTTTGAAAAAAATAAATAAAAATGCTTCGAACAGACGAGCATATTCGTTGTTACTTTCATGCTAATGCGAAGCTTGTTAATCCAGAGTTTTCTTCTGTTTACACTCTCGCTATTTATGACAATCAACTCATTTTTTAAGCGGAAATAATGGAAACAAACGTTATTTTGTGACGCTCGAGAATACCATTTAGGGACAAAACAATTTATGTTGCTGAAAGCGATCTAAGACACATCGAATGCGAGAATGCGTTTTAATAAATACTCATAACAAACTTCCTAGGTTTACCTCAACAGACACTCGTTGAAAGCAATGTTTTACCTTTTTCTTTAATTTTGTAAATCACCGCAAGGTAGCATATTCGAGCGCTGGAGTTGCGAATTAGTTCAAACGTAACTTTTTAACATTTCAACCCGATTTCTAGAAGTAAAATATGCCTCGTTCATCTAAAGAAATAGATGCGTGAAAAATAAATAAACAAACAAATAAAGTAGTAGCAACTTTTAAACAAAGCAGCTAGTCAGAAGTCTAATAAAACTTTTGATTCGAGGAGCCGGAATCGGTCACTTTCTCACAAAATCCGCAACTCTGCCAATGCTTGCGAAGTCGGAGTCGCACTTATTTTGGGATAAAGTATTCAGAGTTGAAGCTGGAAGACTTTGAAATTCCCAGAGTCGGCGTCAGTCATTTTCCTTCCGTGTCTAAATTTTTGCCAAAGCTACGGAGTCAGAATTGGAGGCATTTTTAACACGCTTTTATGAGCTTCACTTGTATGTTTTGTGACTCCTTTTTGGACTAAGAGCTATAGTGGCTTACTGTTAGTACATTCCACCACTTTACGGAATGTTCGTGGCCGAGCGGTCTAACGCGCGGGTCTTCGCTAACCTCTGGGAATCATTGGGCGTGCGTTCTAATCCCGTCTACACCGAAATTAAATTTAAATTTTTGCAGTGGATGAAATTTAAGACAACTGATAAGAAGCCCCCAACGCTTTTTTTTTTTCTATTACAGTAAAATTAAGTGTTTGATCAATTACTTTATGTACTTGTCATCCAAAGATTATTTTTAACTTGTTAATTCATTTTGCTACTAAAGCGTGTTTTTTTTTTTTTAGTTTTTTAAACTATTCTTTTATTTCTTTCCTTTGCTTAATATGAAACGTTTAACACACCGAACAGCGGGCAATCGCCTTCGTTTCCTATTTTGATACTTTCGTCAGATGACGCGTTGGTTACTTTCAGTTCCCAATGCTATAACTGGAGAGGTCGACGGATCCGCCATTTTGGAACAAGCGCACAACAGGGAAAGCTACCTTTATTGGCAATCATTCTCAACAGGGAACGAGAGAATCGGAGAGCGAAGGTGCACACAGGCGAAATTTCGGAAACATTTGGCGTCGAAGCTTCCAGGCTGCCAGTCACTTCGCGGGCTATTATTCATCCATTTCTTTTTTCCTTCTGCATCTGCTAGAAATCTGAAAAATTGAAATCCTTTTTTTTTTCTTTTTTGGTAGCTGTTTACACAATTAACAATTAACAGTCAAACAACCACCCATTTGACTCAATTTAACACATGCTAAAGAAATGTAAACATCAGCAGCAATGCTATCGCTACGAAGAACTGGATCAAGTTTGCTCCAAAATGACGGATACGTTGGCTCCTCCACTACAAGTGCTTTAGGTTGAAAAATTACTTGCACATATTATTATATATCGTTAAAAAGGGCAAAATTTTCTGCGTTCTAAACAATTTATTTCAATGCTCTAACTTAATTACGGCGGGAATAATTTGCGTTTTTAGCTCGAACTTTTTTAGGCTTAGCTGAAATTTTGGCAATACTTTCTTCATTAAATCTATCAGTGAAAAGTGAAAAAATTGACCCACAGTTTTCTTTTTGACAGCATTGGAAAAAGCGAGATTTTTTACTCCAGATCTCTCTCGACCTTTGATCGAAAAATATAGCTTCTATCTTCAAAGGAAAAAAAGTTACAAGCGTTTTTAAATCAATTTCTAAATATGTCATTTTGATTCAGGTTGTCAATTATCTTATTTTCGCGTTGTTTCCATGGTTACGCTTTTTGAATAAATTGTTTATTATTTTGCATTTCCTAAAACTTATTTTATTTCATGTTTCCATGGTTACGCTTTTAAAATCCATTTTTAATTTCTTAAAAGTATTTTAATATCTGTCGTCATTGCTTGGAAGGGTAATTTTGCATGGTGTTTTGTTTCTTTTATTTAAGTTATTCTTTAAATTATTAAGTTATTCTTTTAATTAATTGTTGAACATATCCCAGTAAGCAAAATATCTTGCCTCAGTATTGCATAAAGGTTTGACATACAAGAAAAATCATCTTGCATTAATGCTGCCTCAATGTTGTTATGTTACTCCATTTATGCTGTCAGCAGGCTGCCACAATATTGACTGACAAGGTGTATGCAGCATAATATCAGGAAAATATCAAGGTAGGCTGCTTTTGTAATATTTCATACGTATTGATATGACAGGAAAATATCAAGATGTTGTTATGACAGCATGAAATCAAGGTCTAGGCAAGATGATCTTGCTTTTGTAATCTTGCATACGTATTGATATGACAGGATAATATCAAGATGTTGTCATGACAGCATGAAATCAAGGTCTGGGCAAGATGATCTTGCTTTTGTAATCTTGCATACGTATTGATATGGCAGGAAAATGTCAGGATACATTGACATGACAGTATGAAATCAGCACATTTGCAAGGTGTTTTATCTATTTATTTATTTGTATTATTTTCAGTTTAAACTCGAGAATTAAATTTCATTCTTTAATTATTTCTGTTATTCTATAAGATAGTTTTCTAGCCTAAGAATATTTCCTTAAAGCTGACATCTGATCGGAAATTCATATAAAGGTATTAATAGTACTCGCAATTTAATTTAAAAAATGAAAGTTTCTCCGTTTTGTGTAATACTTGACTTATTTTTAAAATTGGTGCTTCTAATTGTATTATAAAGACTTAAAATGCCTAGTTAGGAATAATTGCGAAAGTTTTTATGACACATTTAAGAGTAAAGAAAACAAAATAATAAATAAGTAAATAAATACAATAAAGTACATTTCCAAATGGATGTCAGCATTGAAAATATCCCATGGACAAAACACATGAATTTATCTTAAAGAATAACATAAATAACCATTGAATAAAATTAATCTTACTCATGAGATTGAAGTGATAATATGAAATTCTGGGCTTCATGTCCTTTGTTTCAAAGTCTAGGGACGAAGAAAGTTATTTTCGGCCATTTCTAACATTGATCGCACATCGTCTGCGATATGACTTGTTTAGTACTATATTAATAAACAAATGCAGTTATCAGTCATTCATAAGTTATTCCTAAAACAATACTATTCCACACTAATAACTAAGCAACCAACTTAACGAAGCCTAAAGAACGCAACGCCAACGCCACGTGCAGCGCCTCTGAACCGACTGAATCGTAGGTCGAAGGAGGAAGATGTGCCAGCAATGCGAGGGACGCTGGGTAGAAAGAACTATGCGCATGCGCAAGTATCAACGAAGGTCCACCTGTTCTATCGTGTACTAATTACCTTGACGGCGACAGCATGAAATCAATACATCTTGACGGCGTCAACATGTATGTAATGTTGTTATTGTAAGGTAATATCAATATTGATATTTTAAGATGAATGCAATGTTGCATACGTGTTGTTATTGTAATATTGCTTTTTAATCTTTATGCAAGCTTTATGCAGTATGAAACACGTCAATATTGACGCCGTCAGTATACTATCAAGATCTGTCAAGATTGATGCAAGAAATTTTGCTAGTAGGGATGTCACTTGACACAATTTTTGTTCTCAAGGTAAACCGGGCAAAGCAGCTTTTAATATATGAAGATTTGAAAGCTACTGTTAATGTGATTTTAACCTTTTTGTTTGTTTGGCGAAACATTTATTATTGCCAAAGAAAAACCATCCGCTTCACTCTCAAAAGGGCTGGGTTCCGGTAGCGTGGTCGCTTGGCACGTTAGGCGCTGAGCAGTTCAGTCTAGCATTATTGTTTTAAGGCAACCGTTAATGTAATTCATTGTTTTGGCGATTTGTTTTGAAAGAAAAGAAACTTTTGATTTGTTTTTATCCGAGTGAAATGTACAACATTTTCTTCTTTTTCTCTGACGATGATTTTTGAATGTTCAACGGGATGTTTTTTGCTTTTCGTTAGACGAATGGATTATGATAGCGTGGTTGCTGGGCAAGTTTGGCGATAAACAATAGAGCTGCGGAATTATTTTTACATTTGAACGATATTATTTGATGTCTTTTTTTGTTTATTTGGAAAAATATTTTAAATTGCAGTAAAAACCGCTTCACTCGCTAAATAGAGTTTTAAAGCAACTGCAAATTTAATTTAACGATTTGACGAAAAGTTTTAAATTCCAAAGAATTATTATTATTATTATTATTATTTTTTTTTTTTTTTTGAAAAGGTGTGTATGCATTTTATACGAAGAAAAACGATCATTTCACATCAGAGGGGGAGGGGGCGTCAATTTATTTTATTCAACGGACTTCCATTAAATTTTTAGCACGGGCATCGTTGTGCGGGTACTGCTAGTATATACTATAATAGGCGCCTAGGTATAAGGCCCCTATATATTTATATAGCGGCTCTTAGGTTGATCTAGAGCCGCTATATAGACAGGCCGACGCATCAGCTTAAGTTTAGCCATTTTGGATCGGATTTTTCATTGTTGCACTGCTTGGGTTACCACAGCACAGTTTCGGGTTTCGCCAAATTTGCCGAAAATAATACTTTATTTAATAAACAATTCACTTGCCGCTAATAATCGCTCGCATTGAACAATCACCAAGCGCGAACAATCGCCAGAAAAGACAACCAATCAAACTCGCGCTCCGATTCAAAAAGGCTGATCGTAAGCTGATGCGCCGGCTCGTATATATAGGGGCTTTAGGTTGATCTAAGGCCCCTATATATACGAGCCGAAGCATCAGCTTAAGATCAGCCCTTTTGGATCGGAGCGCGTGTTTGAGTGGTTGTCTTTTCTGGCGAGTAATCAAGTTTGGTGATTGCTCACTGCGAGCGATTATTTGCGGCACGTGAATTGTTTATTAAATAAAGTATTATTTTCGGCAAATTTGGCGAAATCCGAAACTTTGTTATGGTAACCCTGGCAGTGCAACAATGAAAAATCCGATCCAAAAAGGCTAAACTTAAGCTGATGCATCGGCCTGTCTATATAGCGGCTCTAGGTTGATCATGTAACAGCAATGACGTCAGCTAAAGCTAAAGCATCGGTGGTGACGTCATTATTTTAAACGGTGAGTTACCGGTCACCGTTTGATCATAGAACGCTGCGGTTAGTAACCAGGTTGATTTGTCGAACACAACCAATGACAGCAGTAGCAGTCACCAGTTGATCGGTTGAGGTATACGAACACAACCTTTGAGAACGGGCCATTCTCGTTGCATTCCAGTTTGAGCTCTTTAATTTTTCAAGTAATTTGTATACTGGCAACACTATTGTGTTTTACGCGCGAAAAGTGTAAACAAAGTTTTCACTAGCGCTGACAACAAATGATTTTATACATGTTCTGTTTTTCTTAGCTGCTTTTTTTTTTTTTTTTTTAAGTGAAACATCAAGCTTAGATCTCTATCGAAAAACAAAAACAGCCATGTTGAGAAGTAAAAGTATCAAAAACAAAAGCGTTAAAAAGTCACCCCGAAAGCGTTCAGGTTTGCTTGCGTTACTTTTTATGAATGTTTACTTTTTGAGGGTATCATTCTCCCCCCCCCCCCCCGAGTGAAAATTATTCCCTCTAAACTTATGTAATGACTTTTGTTTTCTAGCATTGTTGTTGAAAATAAAAACATAATTCCATTTCAGTGGTTGGAAATGCAGTTTTATTCTTTGCATTGTTGGTTGTGAGCAGTTAAGCACTGCTCATTACACTAAGATGTAGCTACAATTACTGTATCTAAGGAAACTCTTCTCTGTATTATTCAATTTATGCTAGCATGTTTCCCAAGAGGCCTTTTTCTTCCTTGTGCGACAGTTATTAGCATATATTTTTTACATGGAAAATTGAGAGGTTGTATTTCAGAAAATTGATTAATATTTAGTGGAAACTAGTGTATGGTTCCCGAATATAGATAGTTTTACTTTTTTTAAAAAGCACTCTTTTTTTTTTTTCTTTTAAGTGTGCCATAAAATTTAAAAAAAAAATGTTTATGTAGTTAAAACCTTGTATTTTGAGAAAACTTCCTGGTTACAAAACACTTTGCTTACACTTTTATTGACTAATAATTCCCTCTCCCTGTGCGCAGGGGGTGCTCTCAAAAGTTTACAGATTCTAGTTGTGGCCTAAAGTTATTCCAACAAACAAAAGGAAGAGTTTGCACAAACCACAGACACGGAAGAAAATGAATGTGCTGCTGAAGAACTATTTATGTAAAAGATTCAGCATTTACTGTTCCATAAATCACAAAACTTGATGGCAAAACTTTAAATGGCAGATTGGCCTACAAAAATGAAATACGAATAAACAGAAAGATTAATTTTTGTTTTATGATTTTGTTCTTAATATTTTGATCTCAATTATAGATATTTTCATTAAAAAATATAATATATATGTTCTGTAATTTTATCAGGTATAGGGTCAGGTGGGGTAAAATGGGTATAAAATAGCCTACTTTTGGATTTTGACTCGACTATTTTTGTCGAAATATTTTGTTTCTAATTTTTTTTTTTTTGTTTTATGTATACATTACATATGTTGAGAGTAGCATTAAATGATTTTCACACATAATTTGATGCAAATTTATTTTTGAGAGGAGTGTTTATGACTATATGTTTTCTATACCCATTTTACCCCATGCAGGTGAAAATGGGTAGCCTGTGGGGTAAAATGGGTATTGAAGTCAAAGAAGTGATAAAAAAAGCATACTATTTGTTCAATACAGTGTGATAATATAGACTTAAGAGTCAGTTAACAAAATTTTACAATTTAATTTTAAAAAAATAATGGAAACAGTAAATTTGACAAAATATTAATGAGGTTTCTTTCAATGCATGATATCCATACTTGTCATTCCTTAAAAAAAAGTAATATCCTCGATTGTTAAATTGTGGCTCATTAATTTTTTTTATTATTTTATGTTTTTCGATGAATTCCATGTCGTCTATATCAGGAAAAATAAAAATCCCCCATCTCGGATTTTTTAAAAATATTTCTTCTCATATTTCCCTCAACAGCCATGTATTTGCCAATAAGTTCTTTCTTGCTTGTTTCCTCTAAGTATAATATTTATACCCAGGCACCTGTGGTTAAACTTTGCTTCATAAGCATATTTTTAGCAGTTTTCCAGATACTTCCTCTGAATGGAAACTTTCTTTTTCCACTATTTTTTATTTTCTTGTTTTTTAATTCATTATTTTTTTCACTTTCAACTCTTAGCCTTCCTGAAACATATTTGTCAATACTTCCTGTATTTGCCAGCATACATTTAAGTTGTTTTAAATAACTCATGCAGGTAATTGTCAAATCTGAAGCTCTTGCTGAAATTGCAGACAATATTGCACTTTTCAAATCTTTATAAGGTGACGAAATCGTGCTTTGTCAAGTATAATTTTCGGATTGAAACGAGGATGTGTTCTGAGAATTTAAAGGTACATTAGAGAAATTGGTAGCATCTGATTGCAATCAAATACAAATGTGACGACCAGCAACAGGCTAGGCCCAGCATATTCTGAGGAAATTTTTATTTTGTACGCAAGTGCGCAAAAACTCTAAAAGAAGTATACCGCTGGCTTCTTATTATTTGTTATGATGGAGCGAAGTTTATTTTATAAAGTCATGGCATTGCATACTTTTATGATTCAATCATTTTAAATTAACCACAAATGAATTAACATTCATTTAAAAGAAAATATGCTGTTGTATCTTTTAAAACAACTTGCTGGAATGATAAGCCTAACCATATACCCATTTTATCCCATTATCAATATATGAGATTAAAAATGTCAAAAAATTAGTAAATAATCTAACTTTTTACAAAGTTATTATTTAGTAGAACATCATGCAGTATCAAAAGAGCTTTTAAACGTCCGGGAATAGATTTCATTGTTTTTTCTTTCTTTTTTCGCGTAATTTCTGAGTAAGTGTTCAACCACAGTTTGAGTCTTACTGTTTCTAGCTCTATTTTCATTTCAAAGCTGTATTTTCGTAATCTAGCCCCCAGATATCTCTAAATATGTTACATTAAGTTCAAATCTGGAGATTGAGGGGGTATTTTTAAGCTTAAGGACAATTTTTGAGGCACCAAACGCAAACGTGTGCTTCTTATCGTTATCTCGATAAAAAACAAAGTTGTTTCCGATTACCAAATTTTGGGCTAATAGTTTAAAATTGCTTTTTAAAATATTTAAATGAACAGCATGATTCATTATTTAATCAAAAAATTCCAAATTTACAAGTCCGGATGCTGTAAAGCACCCTCACACTAAAACACCTTCACCGTCCTGATTAACTGATCCAACTAAGTTCTTCAGATTAAATTCCTCATTTTTTCTTCTATTTACAATTATACAACTATTTAACCCAAAATGTTGAATTTATTTTCATCTATAAGTAAGACGTTGTTCCAAAACGTTTTGAGCTTATTTATCATTGATTTTGCTACGGAAAGCGTAAGCTTACTGTTATTCGCATGAACAAGAAAATTTCTGCAGGAAGAGGTCCCATTTAATTCAGCTAATCAGAGAACTTGGCGAACAATTTTAGGTGAAAATTAAACGTAAAATGTTTCATTCAATTCTTCAGAAATTTTTTCAGGACTCAAATGTGTACTTTTCATAATTTTTTTAACTGTAAACCTCCAATCACGCATTGTTAACTTTGCTAGTTTACCTTTTCTTACCGTGTTTTCGATCCGATTCTTGTTTTTAAAGCATTTTATCAAGCACTTCACTATAGAATGGTATAAATTACCTAATTTAGAGACATTTCAAACCAATTTACCGCTACTGTGAGGAAACAATTCAAATTTCGAATTGTGTTTGTGGTGTTTTCCAAATACCAGTCATTTTAAAATAATAAGCACAATATTAAGGAATAAATAAAAAAAAATTAAAGCCAAATGACTTTTAAGGGTCAACACAATGCAAAATTAATAAAAAAAATGACATATGATAGTTTTAATCATGAATTTATTCGAAAAAATTTGAGCGTACGATGACTTTTGTGGCGTATTATTTCTCCGTCTCTTCATTTTTTGACAAATTTCAAAAATAAAATCTGGGAATATTTTGAAAAAACTACTGGGTTTTATTCAGAATGGCATAAAAATGGTGTGAAAAAAAATTGGACTTCATATTCAAATTCAGTTTTGCGTTATTTTGGTTTTACTACAAAATTGCAAAGTGTACGAACACTTTTGGGAGCCACTGTATATCTTTATTAAAATATTTTATGTCTTTATTACTGACATATTGAAACCAAAACTAGGGATACATCCAACTTCTGATAAGTCCAAGTTTCTTTCTAGTCCCTCCAGATTCGAGTAATCAAGAATTGGTTGAAAATGTATTTGGATATGACCCTCTGCCATGGTTCAATTTTGCAGATGTTTGAAAAATTTATTTTGTACCTTTTAAAATTTGCTTACTGGTTTTTTAATTTAATGTTCTCGTTTATTTTGAAATAGTTTCAGAAAAACCTGCAAGAAGTAAAAATGATTTGTGTTGTGCTAATACTGAAAAACCAGAGCCAGAAATTTCAGATGAAAAGCATGGCTATGTTTTACGCCAGAAAATTAAACAAGGTAAATTTACTTTAGCTGTGTATAGTATTACTAAAATAAAGTTAATTATTTTAGCCTTTATTTTCACCACAAAAAGCACAACCTGTGAACTAAGGGGAAGAAAAGAGTTAAATGTTTATTTTCCAGTCAAAGCAATCTTTAACCCCCCCCCCATTTAAGTCTCTTAATATGTCTTAGGTTTCATTTATTATATCATAGGTTGATTTTAGTTCACCTTTATTCCATAGAGTAAGTAAAGAATTAATTGAGATTTAACTTATCACAAGAAAGTTACTTAATTTTTTTTAAGTGTTCCCCCACACATTTTTAGGAATGTATGGCATCCTGACACTTTTTTAAATCAACCTTTGATGCATGCTGTCCTTTTTTTTTTTTGCATCATTAAATATGCCCGCCTATCCCCTTTGAAGTTAAAACAACATTTAAACAGATGAAAAAAGTAAGACAAAACAACGTTAGATGAAGCACAAATTTGCAATTTGTGCTTCATCTAACGTTGTTTTGTCTTACTTTACTGTTCAGCACAAAGGTATTTATTTATCTTATTTAAACAGATGGTTTACTTTTTTTTTTGCATAAATTGTTTAAAAATTTTTTTAGCACAATGTTGCTATTTTTTGAAGTATAATTCCAGTTATACATATTTGTGATATATACACACACATTAAATGGCCATGTATTAAACTTTCTATTATTTAACATTATTATGTATTTCTGCCTTGCATTAGAGTTTTTGTGAGAAAAATAGCAAATAATACTTGACGTACAGACTTAACTAAAATAGTAACTTAATAGCTTCCTGCTTCATCAAAGTTAGATGTTTTCATGTGGGACATTGAACTTATATATCTACATAAAAAAACATTATTATGTAAAGGTTACAAATTAATGAGTGCATTTTTTGTTCTAGAAATTTCAAAATTTTCAATTTTTCCAGCTGAAAATATATTCTTTCTGAAAAAAAAAAAAAAACCTTTATGATAAAGCTGATTTTTTTCTCTCCGAAAATTATGGTTTTTTTCTGACCATTCTCATTGTTAAACATGTCATTTTCCCACTAGAATAGTGTAAGAAGATTGAAAGAAAAGATTGGCTATTACAAAGTACTTTCAGTTTTGAATACATATTGAGTACAAAAACAATAAAAAATATATATATATTTTTTTTTACTACAAAATTAGTTTAAGAAATTGCCCATTTAATTGAATTGGTATGTCTTTTTATCAGAGAGCATCCTGCCCTGTTTTTAATCTGAGGGAAAGTTTCTTTACTTTGTAGTTGAAGTTAATGTGTTTCAAAATAGCTATTAAGTTTGTTATATTTTTGTATAATAGTATTGAATTGCATAAAGTATATGCATTTGGTTCATATCAGTAGCACACACAGAAATTTTGCAAGGGGAGGGTCCATAGTTAAAAGTCCCATTTTCATACCATACCCCAATATGCCGGACTTGATTTTATTGATTCTTGAGAACAAAAACAGTAAAAAATAAATTATTAATTAATTAATTAGCACTAATTAATAAAAAATATTAATAAAATATACTTAAATTACCAGAAAGCAAACGAATTTATGCAATGTATTTACTTTTATCATTGTTCATAAATGAAAACAGATGCCCAAATTTCAAGTATAAGAAGCATCAAGTCTGAAGAACAAGAAAAATATCATTTTAACCTGTAATTACAAAACTAAAAACATTATTATTACTCTGTTTTCATTTACAGTCACCCATAGTCTGCCTCTATAGGTTTACAAAACATCGTAGAGTAAAATTTAGTTTTCCAGTTCATTTTTCGATTTTATTTATAACTTCCTCAGTGTGTGATGGTGACATTGCTTGAATTCAGCAGTACAAGAACACATTAAACGTTCATTATACATAGTACTACTTAAGTATGTTTTTAGCCTTCTCAAAGTCGAGAAAGATCTCTCGCTTGTGCAATTCGTTACAAGAAATGTACACATTTTCTAAAAAATCTTTTAACAATAGGATTTTTTTCCCTATTATTAGAACTGAAATTCTTGTTTTCTTTGTTTGGAAATATTTTGTGTATAAAGTACATAGAATCATAATCAGTTGAAATAAGAAAAATGCAAGAGCTATGGGAGGGGTCCGGACCCCCTGGACCCTTCCTTGTGTGCGCCACTGGTTCATATACATTTGATTATTTTACATTAATTATAATTAGTTAACTTAACCCTCTGATAGTTTTGAACGTTTTATCCCGCCCTAACAAGCACATTTCAAAAGCATTTTACACTTATTTTTCTGATGGAAAATGTTCATTGTCAAACAGTCCAAGGCAGAGAATGGTAGCTAAGCATTGATGGAATGTAGGGCACTTGATTTGCAAGTTACTAAAAAAAAATTCATGGGGAAGAATATCACACATCTTACTCATGACCCAAGACCGTCCGAGGGTTAAGTTTTCATAAAAATATTGGGAAAGTGTTCCTAGTTGATATTCAAAATTATGAAAACAAAATTCATATGCATGGTTTAAAAAAATATTTACAGGAATTATCCTTCTTAACATGAAAATCCAAGTAATGTATTTGCGGTATGTTGGAGTAATAAAATATTATTTGATTGTCTTCCAGAGTTAGCAAGCTTAAAACTTCAAAATATAGATACAGACCCAGAAGATAGTGATGAAACCAATTCTGATGAGACAGATACTGATAGTGATTTTGAGTTTCGTTCTGAAGATGCTTGTGAAACACCCAAACTACAAAAAAAGAATTCTGTAGTAAGTATATTTAAGATTTGAATCTAAACAAATATTATCTTTTTATTGAAAATTATGCATTGTCTTTGCTTTTATTTTATTCATTTAAATCTTATTGAAATGCATTTTAAGCTTTCCATTTTTGGTATAGCAATTATTCGAGTACCTCAGTGTAGGTAATGATAAATAATAAGGCCGGTAAAAATACTAACTGACTTGACCTATCACATTTTGAGGTTATCTATTCAATCTGTTTGATACCATTTATTTGTTTGCCATCATTTATTGATAGAGTTGAGTTTTTATATTTTCCCAATATTCACATTAAATAGCTTGTAGCTTAAAAAGATCAGAATATGAATAAGTAACAACTGTGCCAAAAGAGCACACTCTTGTTATCAAAAGCGGTTTCATTAAGTCCAGGGGGTCTGTCCAGGATTTTTCACAGGGTCCGTTTTTTGTGAAAAATCAAATAATTTTGTGAAAAAAGAATTAATTTTGTAAAAAGTCAAATAATTTCAAAAAAAAATAAATAAAAATAAACAAAATTTTAGAATTTAAAAGTGGCACAAACTGCATCATTTAAACTTAAAGTTGAGGGGGGGTTTCAAATGCCAAAAAAGAACTGAACCATTTGAATTTTAATTTTAGGGCCCGAAGATAGCATTAGATGGCTCTTTCTTCCCAAAATAGTTATCCAGTTCAAATTTAGCACCATTCAAAAGCCTGAAATACGCCTGAAATTGTATTAGTTCCTTCGAATTTAAAAAAAAAAAAACAAGACTAAAATCACTGGGAAAAAATTTAAAAGAATTTTTAAGCCTAATGGAATTTTACATTGGAAAATTATCGTATGCGCAATCTCATTTTCAATTGTGTGAAAACAATTCAGAAGGTTGCCACTGTTTTTTTCTCGACTGTGACTAATTTTTTTTTTTTTTTTTGAGGTAAAAATATCCCTTTTTGATTATTATTTGGCGATTATTTTTTTTTTTTTTGTACTGCCAGCAGAAGATAATCAGGGCAGTTGCTTCTAATCTATTCAGGAATTTTTGATTTGCCGTTTTCTTTCTTTAAAAAGGATTATTTTGATGGGAAATTTAACAGTACTTTTTTTTCTCTAATTGAAGCCTGATTGTTGAACATGCCTCACTTGACATAACTTTTTTCGAGGTAGACCGTGCAAAGCCGAGAATTACAGCTAGTATATATATATATATATATATATATATATATATATATATATATATATATATATATATATATATATATATATATCAGGGGTGAATTCATATTTTTGTTATTACCAGAGCACCAATAGGAATTAATTGAATCCTAAATCAGGATCAATAGTGTGTGAATGGAAAATTTATCAAAAAAAGCAGTGTTACAAAAACATTGTTCCTGCACCAAATCGCCCCTGATATTTATACATACATATATATATATATGCATGTATGTGTGTGTGTAATTTTTTGATCTGTTCAGTGTTCTTGCTCATAAATGTTTTTAAATAGGGAAACTAAATGTTAGTTTATATTAACCTTGGTATAGTCGTGTCTTTTTATATTATGTTAGTGCTTGGATTTCGGTCTTTTCCCCGCCCCAGAAATCGATGAGACAAAAAAGAATTTTGAATAATTTCTTTTAAGGTTTGCTTCAGTTAATAGAATAGATAACATTTGCTATGCAAAAGTGCGTAATGAAGAACAATAATTTTAGCTTGCACTAAAAGAAAGCTACTGTCAGCTTTAGGTTATCAGTCTAGTTGTCTCGCTACTGGTCTGAATGACGACATACATTTCCATAAGCTAAGCAAACTTTAAATATTAAAAGAAATTTTCAGAATTCTGTGAGGGTTGGGGGGTTACTAAAGGTCAGCTGCACTGATGGGCCCCATTATCAATATAAGGGATGGTAGGATAGATCAAAATGTATAACAACAGACAAGGAAAAGACTAAAGGATATGCGACTGCTTGAGGATTAAAAATAACATTCATAGTTCGACTAATTCATATTAAATTTTTTCTTTCTCCCAATTAGCTAAAATATCTTAATATATAAAAATCAATGTCCTGAGATAACATATATATATATACATATATATATATATAAATATATATATATATATATATATATATATATATATATATCAACGCACAGCCGAAACCGCTGAAGCTTCAGACTTGAAATTTGGCAGGCATGTCCGCATGATTACGAAAGTAACCACTAAGAAAAGATTTTTCGAAATCTCAATTAGTTCGGGAGAAATTAATTAAAATCTCTTAATTTCTGCGAAATTAAAACCTGTCATTAAATTCAAATCCCTTATTTTCGAAGGCTTTCCTCCATTCAAATCATTATTCAGTATTTCATCTCAACTTTTGGTCGATAGCGAACTATAAATTTGATATTGTTTTTGTTTCTCACGTGGTTCTTCGAGGCTTTTCTCAAGTCAAATCATAATGTTTCTGTCTATTGCTTTCATTTTTTCAAAACTAGAAACGAAGTTTTTAAGAACATCATCACAGGCGGATTATCCTTTTGAATTTAGAAGAGTGCAGTTTCCTGTTAAAGTTTGCTTTGCAATAACCATTAATAAGTCACAAGGACAGACATTAAAAGTAGCAGGAACCGATTTAAGAGAAGACTTTTTTTCACACGGCCAATGTTATGTAGCTCGCACCAAAGTCAGTTAGTTCATCAAGCAGCTTAATAATTTTAGCACCAGAAAAAAAAAAAAAAAAAACTAAAAGTGTTGTGTACAAAGAAGTTCTTGCTTAGATAGGTATATCAATAGGTATATCATAGGAGGTCATAGAGGTCAACATAGGTATATCAATAAAATGTGGATGGCCTGTGTTTGTAAAGATAATCAATACTTTAAAAGGATCGTTAATAACAGTTAAAGATCGGTTAAGGACAAAGGCATGTAAGGAGTCCAGGGGCCCCGGGATCCTCCCCAAATTAGAAAAAGTTATAGGTAATAAGTAATTATTATAGGGGATTTTCGAAACTAGGTGCACCAAGCACTGTTAACCCCTGCTAATTCCATCACCCGAGCAATGCCAGGTACGGGAATGCTAGTTGTACATAAATTTTGCTTTAGCATTTCTTAAACACAGTTCTTTGTTAAAGGTTACATGAAATTTTTAATTTTATGATTATTTTTTTAGAACGCTTTCTCAGAAAGCTATTTTCGAGCACAAAGGCAGAAGAAATGCAGTACATCAAACAAAACTCTCTCAAATGTAAAAATAGAAAAAACAAATATAAAAGAATTGAAGGAAATTCTAGAGAGTGTTCCAGAATATCATAAGAAAGAAAAAGATGATTTTTATAAAACATATTCTGTGCACTTCTCAAAGTGGAAACTTCTATTAAGGTACTGCATTAATTTTGTTATAATAACTAACAAAAAACCCTCTTTATACAAATATTTGTACTCTTGATAAATTCAATATTATAGTTTACCATGTGATTTAGATATATTCTTTTTTAAAAAAAATCATACCATCTTACCTAAAATGTTGTAAAGAGATTTGCAGGAAAATTTATCATCCTGCAGAAAATATTAAGGTTAGGAAGAAATCTGTAAAATTTAATTTAGCCTTTCCTTTGCATTTTCTATGTTAATTTGGATGAAAGCCGCAGGTTTTGTTTCGAAGAGTATTCTTTTTATATTGCAACATAAAAGTGTCTGCTTTGAATTGGTTATGTAGTTTATTAAAAAAGAGTCATAAGAGGAAAATATCGTCACTTTTCTTTCTTTCTTTCTTTCTTTTTTTTTTTTTTTCATACTACATTGCATGGTTAATGATTGAATTTCTTTTATTAAAAAATATTTGAAATGTTTCATTTTCATCACACCATTACAAAGTGTAGAAACAACCTTGGAATGATGTTTTCTGAAGCAATTGAAATGAACTAGTTTACTAACTTGATCAATACTAAGTTTCTAAATCAGCAGTAGGCAACCTAAATTAACTGCCGATTTACTTTCCACTGTTGGTGGACACTAAGATTGACTTTAGTTGGAAAGAGCGGGGGGGGGGGGGGGGGACTAATTCTTTCTTTGATGTATATACAACTTGTAACATCCCATTCAAAACATTGTTTTTCTACTTTAAAAAATGGAAAAAACATTTGGGCCTAGTTTTATCTGTAAATTTATAGTAACTTTAGTTTTAAATTTTCAGAATTTATCTGTAAATTTATAGTAACTTTTTGGTTCCCTGGCATGATCCTAGCCAGTCGAAGATCTACGGTCTTCATTAAGGATGACTGGGGGACATTAAATATTCTTGTGGTCACAAAGTCCCCTTAATGAAACGATATCTATGGGGGTGCTAAGCCAGAAGTCATTTGGCTTCTGGTTTGGTTCTAAATTATCGAATTATCCACAGATGGTGTTGCCATCTATTGTGTTGTCTGAGCAAAATCGGACTTCCACCTAATTTGGTGCTCGATGAAACGGAAGCCATACCTCTCTGCCTTAAATTGAGTAATCCCGCTACTTGGGCTCGGGTTCACGAGTGGCATAAGTAACAACAGCAACAACATAGGAACTTTGGGGGTATTTTTCAAGAACAAAAGACAAAAAGAAGTTTTCAATGAAAGTAAAAAATTGTGGCACTTCCAGAATTAAAAAAAAAGTTCTCTAAAAGCAATCAGATGACTTTGGATAAAGAAGTTTTGCCCAATTTTTTCCAGAAAATAATGTTTATTAAATGTAACTTGACAAAAAAAAAGTGGTCCAGAATGTTGCCAAGATTGACTGAGAACCGGCTCAAGATCGACCCGTCGATCGCGATCGGTGGGTTGCCTACCGCTGGTCTAAATCCTCATTATTGACTTATTATTTTGTATTGTCACAGTCTACGAAAAGATTTTATTGTGTATTTTAGTCGTGCTTATGTTTTATGTAAAATTTATTAATTATATTTTTTTACATTTGTTTCTTTCTTATCTATCTCTTTTTGGACTTTTGATGTTGTACAGTTATAAAATTATAGATCATTGTTGAATATCCAAATCATCACTATTGACTTATTGTTTTGAATTTTTACAGTCTGTTTAAAAGTTTTTTTGTTATATACTTGATTCATTCTTGTATTGATGTGCAATTATCTCAGTCATGTTTTTTCACATGTAATGTTTCTTTTTTCAGAGAAGGCTTCAATGTTTTACTTTATGGTTTAGGCTCAAAACAGAAAATTTTAAATTATTTTATGACTGAAGCTTTAACTAATTCCTTGTGTCTTGTTATTTATGGATTTTTTCCTTCTTTGAATGTTAAACAAGTAAGAAACAACATTTTACATTTTCATTAGTTCTCGATACAATATTTTTAATACTTCTTTGTATGTATGCATTTTGGTGCCACATCATATGCAATCCGTTAGCTGCCTGGAGAAAAGTAAATTGAAGCAATGTTGCTTGTGGGTAGCATTTAGTCATCAAAAGCAATATCAATTGTGATTGCACTGTAAGCAACTAAAAATTAAATTGGTTAAGTAAATATAAGTATCATACGCTATCGGAGCAGAGTAACTGACATCTGTTTAACTACATTAGTAACTTGGAGATAATTGTACTTAAAGGCATTTAATGTTTTCTTTTTTCCCCCCTTTAACCCTAGCGTCAATGACCAAAATTTTCCCTTATTCTCAATAACCGAGTACCCATGTTGAATTTCGTTCGAAGATTTCGAACAGGAAAATATTTTTTTCTGACACCTCTTCTATTTAATTGAAACATTTTCTTCCACCTTCATCTTGGGAAATGTGTGTAGCTTGTTTTTACCAAAAAACAAAATGGCTTATTGTTTTCCCAACATTTTATATTTACGTTACACGCTAAATGGTTCGTTAGAAAAAAATGTTTCTCCAGTTTTTTTTTTTTTTTTTTTTTTGTAATACTGAATGTATTAGGTCTTACGCTTTGGTACTTCATAGTGCTTTTATTTATTTATACCAGTGATGTTCAACTTACGGTCCCCAGGCTACATGGGGCCCGCAAAGCTCATACATGTGGCCCGTTGAATCGAAAAATATTATCTGTAATTTTTATCCTCACTGTCATTTGCTCAACCTTTGCTGTCATGCCGTCTGACATTTGTAGGGATACTTAAAAGAAAAAAAAAAAAAAAGACAGATCATACATTCCAACTGAAATATTATTGTCTACATATCGAGAGATACGAAGTTCTAATTCGGTATCACTGACGATGTAACAATGTTTGTACATCATCAAAAAGAAAAAAATATATTGTTTTCCACTTCACATCATAACAAAAGCAACTCTGGAGCAACCAAAAGTCACAACTATTTTGTTTTATAACAAACTCAGACTGCTTTTTGTAATTTCCTACTGTGATAGTTGCTCAATTGAGAATAGATAAAATGTAAAGAGAGAGAGTGTGTGAAGACTTCATTTCTTGAAAGCAACGAATTTAGCTCCCGTGATATATATTTTAAAGTAAAGTACTGGAAGGTTCATGCAAAACGTGTGTAGTTGAACCATGTGACCGGATCGGTGCTTTAGGTTATCCTAACCAAATGATCAGAAAGTACCATAACTAGCAACATTTATTTCTCGGCTCAAATCCATCTGAATTTTGGCACCAATGTCAAGAACACTTTAAGGATTATCAAACTAATCAGTACGTTATCAAAGGAAAAGATGGTGGAATTTGAAGGTGAAACAAATGTTATTTTCGTCCAGATAAATTATGACAGGGTAGTTCTGTACACACAAGATCAGTGCAGTGGAAGATTTTTAGCTTTGGTGGAAAGAAAAAAAATAAGCAAATATATGAAGTTTTCGTTCAAAAGATGGGATTGCTAATTGGTCGGAGTTTGCTTCGCTTACCGATCGGCTAGATTACAGGAACGCGGTGGCTTGGCGACATTGGCCATAACAATACAGTTGCGTGATTATTTGTTTACCACTGTTAATGTAATTTATTATATTTTTTGTTCATTTGGTGAAATATTGTAAATTTTAAAGAATTGTTTTTGGTTTTTAAAGAGTGTTTAGTCATTTTAGTTGACGAACGTTTTTATTTTACATCAAGAGGGGGGGGGGGATTTTCGCTTATTCAGGGTACTGTTTTTATCTTTATAATTTTTCAAATGATATCCATTTGACTGTTTTATTCTTTTTCATATGAGGGACGTTGCAGCGGGATTTCCCGATTTTTCTACATGGTTAGTTAGTTTTTTACACTTAATATCTGAGGATGATTTTTATCCTTTGGGTATGGCTGATGGAACAAACCATACAATCTATGAAGATCTTTCAAGTACACGAAAAAAATAGTTGATGAAGCAGCTGCTCAGTGAGCACTAGATAAATCAAGTTGTAATAAATATACGCATTCTGACACCAAGCAGCTTGAAACATTTTCTATTTACTTATTTTTTTCAATGAAACGGTTCAAACACTTGATAGTTTATTGAAGTTTTTCAACTTTTCAATTTACGAAGTTTGAACAGAACAACGTCTGTTGGGTCCTCTAGTAATCTATAAATATATATATACAATTGAGAAGCATATTATATACAATATCAATTTCAAATTATGCATGAAAACTTTTCTTTTTTAGTAACATGTAACCAAAATTCATTGTTACCTTTGTTATTAAAAAGTATTTTAAGATCTAATTATATGTTAGCTTGCTTTAAAATTATTGTCGATATGACTTTCAGATTGCATCATTTTAGTCAGTACTTTCATTTTTAAAGATATAATAGTAAGATTTATATACTAATGTATGTATTTATTGCATTTTAAAGTTGTTCGTTTTTTGAGTAAACTATGCCCCTTATCCAAAGATGTTAATTCTGTTTGAAAACTTTATTTTTGTTTTATCCTTAGATGTTGTCTTCTATAACTGAAGATGCCTTAAATCACGAAGGGAAATTTTCGAGCATACAAGATCACTTAGAGTTTATCAAGCAATATTTTTCTAAAAGTAATTTTTTAATTTTTTTTTCACTACATTTCTTTAGCCCAGAGCCAGACTAACTAAAAAGGCAAAAATGGCAGTTTTCAGGTTATTACTGCTTAATATGTAGAGTGTTATTCCACATCAAGTCCTCACAGCATAATTCTATGAAAAATATTTCTTTATAATTATTTACCAGTATAAAAGAGCACTAGCCCCACCTTTGTATGCTCTAAACTAATTTTTTTTTCTCTCTCCTGCAAAGTAGCAATAACGTGACTTATGTTAGTCTAGCTCTGAGGTAGAGATTTTACCCCTCATAGGTATTTAAATTTGTTTGCAATTTCTGTAGAAATATTAAACACTTCCAATTCCTCTGCATCATGTGCACTTGGAAAACAAATAAAATGTCAATCAACATTATATTAAAGTGATTTTTTAAATTATAAAAAAAAAAACATTTTGATCAAGAGCATATTCATTCCTAATTAAAATTAAACTAATATTTTTAACAACATTAAAAATATATTTATTGCTAGGTCAGTGCATAGTTTTTGATTAAAAAATTCTATGTGTCGTCAGTGGTATAGTGAAAGGAAGCTATAAGGAGTTGCAACGCTCCATGAAACACCATGACTACATGTATACATTTCATAAAGGTCATAAGTTCCTTTGATTATTTATTCAATGCTTTGAGAGTGGTCTTATTTGATTTGACTATGAACATGGCCACTTATAGGTCATTGCACTTGCACCCCCTGTGTATGCATATATTTTCTGAGTGAGTTGCCCTGTTTTCCTCTGTGAGAAATTTATTCCCCCCACCCTGCCCGAGTGCTATAACCATGCTAGTTGAGGTATTATGTGCGAAAATTTCAAAAAATTAAAAACAATTTTTACTAATAATAAAGCTGAAAGTCTCCCTGCCTGGATGTCCGGAGGATGTCTGGATCTCTGTGACGCCTATAGCGCCTAGACTGTTCGGCCGATTTTCGTGAAATTGGCACTAAGTTAGTTTGTAGCATAGGGGTGTGCACCTCCAAGCGATTTTTCAAAAATTCGATGTGGTTCTTTTTCTATTCCAATTTTAAGAACAAAATTATCATAAGATGGACAAGTAAATTATGAAATTATCATAAAATGGAACCGTAACATGAGCACAAGCCAATTGGCGAGATACGAAATTATCATAACGTAGAACCGTAACATAGGTACAAGCCAATTGGCGAGAAAATTTACCATACATTATTTGTAAATATACAGGCTAACCAAAAGACCTTTTAATTTTTCTATTACGGGCAAAGCTGTGCGTGTACCACTAGTAAATAAAGAAATAGATTGTGAGGTGGGTTTTTCTTGATTTAATTTTAAAGCAATGATTGAACCAAGTAGAACAAAAGTGGTAAACTATCTGACCACCGATAAGATGGAAAAGCAAACATCTGGTTAACAGGCGGACAGGGGCGCATCTGTTAGTTTGCAGAGTTGCCAGTTTGCCTCAGATGTGTGTTGGCTTCTAAATGAAGCAGAGTAACATTGAATTGAACGAAACACAGGCATCACCCCCCCCCCCCCCCCACCTCTCCATTCAAGTAGAATCGTCTAAACTGCCCACTTGCCATTTCCATGAAAACCATGGTCAGACCCTGCAAGTTTAAATATAAATGCTAATTATAAATCTGAGAAAAAAGAGCTTGCTATTTAAAATTTTAGCTTGTGAATAATGGGGTGGTTTCCTTCAGTCAAAAGTAGAGACGTACCGAGTAGCACTTTGGCCGAGTAGCCGAGTACCGAGTACTCGGCCTTTTACTACTCGGCCGAGTACCGAGTTACCGAGTAACTCGGCCTTTCACTACTCGGCCGAGTTTCCCAGTAACAATTATGTTGAAAGAAGGACCACCGACACACATCGATGAATTTTAAACTTATTGAAATAGTAGTATAGACCTCCTTGTCCATATAATAGTTTTTAAACTAAATTCCTGCTGAAATTTAACTACAAAATTTTGCAAAAATAATATTTTTTAAATTAAAAATGAATAAATAAAAGGTATGACTTATCAAGTTGGAATTAAAACAAATTATACAAATTTATTCATTATAGGTCTAGTTTGCTAAACAAATAATATTTAAAAGCAAAAAAACAAATGTGCAGGAACACTGCAGACACGTTTTTCTGTGTTACAAGGATCGTCTTTTCAGTGCATAACATGTGAACTAAAGAATGTAAAGGCATATGACAAAAAATTCGACTTTTGCTGGATACCTTTAAATCAACGAGCTCACATTTTGTGCATTGAAAAAGAAATTCCTCGTAATGCCAAAACACGTGTTTGCTGTGATTCTGCACTGTGCTTCTAACGTTGTTTTATTTCCTTTTATTTTTAAAGCTAAGGTATTTTTATATATCTTATAACTAATTTTAGTTTGTGTAGCAAAAATTCCATATTTGCACAATTTTTAACAAAAAAGTTTTATTAACTTTCGAGACATTCAAACCAAGATTTATTCCATTGAGGTATTTCAAACTTCATTATTCTCAAAATTTAAATTTGAATTGTAAATAGTTGCAGAAAATTATATATGCTTGAGCTTTTTTGTAAATTTAATTATATATTCAATTTTTTGCAACTACTCGGTATTGGCCGAGTATCTGATCAAAATTTGGCCGAGTACCGAGTACTCGGCATATTGGCCGAGTAGGCCGAGTACCGAGTAGTTACCGAGTACTCGGTACGTCTCTAGTCAAAAGTACTACTTTTAGTCATTGAAATAGATAGAACGAGTAAAAAAAATAACATGGACCCAGAAAATACTTTCATTTTCCCAACAGTTTTTTTCTTTTTAATTAATTTTTTTTAATGTCCGATTTTTCAAACAAGGCATGGTCTTGATGACGTCACAAATGATGCACTTTGCTGCATCTTTCTACTACCTTTCCACGTTATGATAATCAAGCAGCGAATTAAAATTGCGCTGTACTCTTGCTACTAACCATATCGTTGCCAATACACATGAGTAAAGATGCAAATTAAATATTTTGGACCGTGAATGGCAACACTGAATGGCATTTCATCATTTGTGATGTCATCCGCAGAAGTGTTAAATGATAAAAGAGCACTGATTTAAGTATTTTTTTTTAAATATTAAACATAAACAAATTATTTTAAAAATGGTCAGATCATATGTTTTTAATCATGCTCTTTCAGAAAAAAAATACTTTTAAAATTTTGGAAACGACACCATTGAAAGTTTACTGTGTTTCTTTAATGACAAAACCATTCTTGCAAGCAATGCTTAAACCTGGATGGTTTTTAAAACAAGCTACATCAAGCACATGCTTTTTTTAAAATGTGATTTATAATTGTTTTGATTTATGACTGACATGCATTATGTATTTAGAGGCATAATTTTTCCCCCTCTAGATAAAGAGAATTTGTACATTATCATCCACAATATTGATGGAGTTCTACTTCGTAGTACAAAATCGCAAACAGTTCTTTCATCATTAGCAGCAGTTTCAAACATTCATTTCATTTGCAGCGTTGATCATATCAACTCTCCTTTAAGTAAGTAAAGGCAAATATCACTGAACTTAAAGTCGATTGATCAGCAAGCATAGTTTTAACAATTAGTAAGGCATTTGATCAATTTTAAACTGATTCTTACATATTTAACTTACTTGAATCTTTAAAATGAAACTACTTTCTCTCATGAAATTCTTTATATTTTGAACCAGCCTGATCTTCTACTTCTTAAATATATGTATAAACACACAGTAACTTATACAGTACTATATATATATATATATATATATATATATATATAGTAAAATCCCTTTAATGAGGACACTAATAGGACAAATTTTTTTGTCTGCAATAGAGAAGTGTCCGCAGGATAAGGGTTTAATAATGTTATTTGCATTGGAACTGGGGAATTAAAAATTGTCCGCATAAGAGGGGTGTCTGTTAGGAGAGGTTTTACTGTGTGTATATATATATATATATATATATATATATATATATATAGAGAGAGAGAGAGAGAGAGAGATGTTTCAAGTGGCACACCCTCTTATATTTTTCCTTCTTTGTAAAAACAGTTTCATATAATTTGAACAACAGCAACCCGTGGTGACTTGTGTCTGAAAGTGAACCAGCACTGTGTACTAGGTCAAATTCGAAAAAAAAAAAAAAAAAAAAAAAAAAAATTGAAAGTTCAAAATTTTATGTTGATAAAACATTTCCCCTATAGCCCCAGCATGTACCACATACATATTTATCCAAATTAAAAACTATTTAGGTGTCCAGCAGGAGGCTTAAAATTCATTATTTTCTTCAAAAAATTGATTTTTTTTCTATTTATCTTTTAAAAAATTACATATATATTTAAGTAAAATATCAAGTTCAAAAATGTTTAGCGAACACATTTTCAAATAAAATTTGCAAATGAATAAAACAAAAATAATTATAAAATGTAACTTAAATTCAATACTTTTGAGTACTATGTGGGAGACTTAAAAATTGCAGGAGAGCAAAAAATTCTATTTGATGCTAATTACCTATTTCACTGTTTGTATTTATCAGCTTGATAACTTCTTAAAATTTACCTTGCATTTTTTTGAAAAATATATTTAAAAAAAAAAACTATTTTTTGAAGAAAATCATGGAATTTTAACTGAAATAGTAATAGTATATACTCAAAAGTAGGCGTTGGTCACATTAATGAGACTGGACTGTATAAGTGACCATTTCTTTTCCTTTAAGACAAATAATTGATTTTTATACTAACTTTTCTTATTAGTTTGCTTTATTTATTATATTTTTCTTGTATTTAACTTTTCAATAAAATACCCTTAATCCATTTATTCCTGTATATTTTTAGTTTGGGATCAAGTAATGCTTAGTAGATATAAATGGCTATGGTATGATGCAACAACATTTGAACCCTACATATTGGAAACTTCTTACGAAGATTTCTTGTTGAAAGATCAATCCAGCCACCTTCTGCTGAGTTCTCTCCTTCATGTATACAACAGCTTGACACCTAATGGCCGTGGTGTGTTTAAAATTTTAGCTCAGTATCAAAAAGACGAGAAAAAGAATAATTCAGGTATTGTGTGCTTGTTTCTTTTTGTTAAAAAAAATATATGTTTGCATTGGTTAATAATAGAAAACTATAAAGTAGATTATGATCAATGAGCATGCTTATGATTTTTTTGCTAATTGGAAAAATTCCAAAAATTTCAGATGCCCAGAATTCCGTTTTTATAATTACCTATTACATTTTAACTGGAAATTACAGGAATTTAACAGAAAATTCATGCTTGTAAAAAAATTTGTATTATGCTTTGCATGCTTTATATTGTCTACTTACTCTTTAGGAAATAATAAGTTATATAGAAAAATAGTTGCTGAAATTTTTAGAGATTGTTCTATAAATCCCATTAGTAAATCAATTAACCAACCAGTAATAAAAAAAATGACCAAGAGGAAGCAGTTCTTAATAAGTAATCTGGAGATTTAAAAAATGTAATAATAATAATAAATTTTAAAAAAAATATATATATAATCTTTTAAACCATGTTTGGGTTTTTGGAGTTGAAAAATTGATAGAATTTAAGGATTTTCCTATAATTAGCAGAATTTTGTGATTAAATTTTCAAATTTGCAGAATTCTGCAGACATTTTTAGCTTTTTTTGTTTCTAAGCAGTCACATGTATGCATTATTTAAAATATCGGCAAATTAGTCAGTTATCTTTATTAGAAATTGTCAAACATATCCGCCCGCTAGTTTACATAGCTGCCCCCCCCCCCCCAATTAAACATGAAATCATTCTAGTTTTATTTATAGCAAGACTGATTTTAAATAAGTTCCCTAGTGAGGAAAACTTCTTTAGTCTTGAATATTTATTTGTTTATCTTTTTAAAATTATTTAAGGTCTTCTTTCTTCATACTATTATACTGCATGAACTCATTAAATCTAAAGATGGTGTGTTGAAAATTCTATTTCTGTTGCTACAAATGAACTTTAAAATGTAACACTTTTATTCTGAATTATTATATGAATTGTTCATATATTATTCTGTAATTGCTGAAGTTTTATAATACATTGTGTATTAATCACATTTTCAAACTTTGGAACTAGGCATGCCTTTTCATGAATGGTATCAAGAATGCAGAGAAGCTTTTTTGGTTAATAGTGAAATAACAATGCAAGCACAATTATCAGAATTTAAAAATCATAAATTGCTTGCATCTCGAAAGGTAATATTTTTACTTTATTTAGTACTGTATATTGTGCACATTTGAGGGTAGCAACTTACATTCCTAAGTTTAAAATCTTAGAAGCAATTTTTTACTTTGATGTGTCACTGGAATCATGAAGAGAAATCTAATTTGAATCTACACTACTGCCTTTTATACCTTTTAAACGCAGCATTCCTTCCTTTTAAGTATATTAAATGATTAGTTTTTTAATAATTCAAATGAATGGATGCATGTACTCATGCATCATGTTGTATGTGTAATTTTTGAAACACTTTCGTGTACCTATAAAAGTATAGTAAAATATAAAGAATAAAATAATATTTTCAAACAGAATGAATTTTAATGTTATTGCTGGTGTTTGAGATTTAAAATTGCTGCAACAGAAACTATATCAAATGTGTAAAGAAACAAAAATACATTATAATTGTGCCTTAAAGTAAGCAGAAAAACATTTAAAATACTTACTCCTAATTTGTTGCCAACCCATCCAGTCAAGACTGGTTTATAGACAATTTTAGTATTGGTTCAATGAAGTCTCTTTACATATGACGAAATCAACACTGGATTTGGTATCTCATTTTTGAAGCCAACTTGGCAATATACGGGGGTTAGAGTGGTGATTAAAAGCAAAATTAGGACACTATTTTGATAAAATTTTAGAACATTTGTAGAACAGCAAGTGTCTAGAGCTGTGAAACAAGCACCATAATTTTGAACGTATGCTTCTTTTGTTAACTTGGTTACGGACATTGATTTCCCCCCATCCCTTGGTTTTTTCTAAAATTAATATCAGGAGCGATCTTTAAGTTCATTTTATCTTAAAATGTAAGTGTTTTCAAAATTTCTTTGGTTCCCTTTTCGAGTTTAAGTGCAAAATTTTCTCTTTGAAAAGAAAAATGCCATACATGAAGATGTCTTGCTTTGTAAAATTGAAATTTTTGGCTGCAGATTAAAAATATGAACGAATAGTTTTGAACCTTATCTGCTGTGTCTCCTTTCCCCTCCTGCAGTTCAAGATTTATAAAACATCATCCCAATGGGAGAAATCTATCCTATTCTTAAAGGAAACATTTTTCTTAAAAACCGACACATGCTTGCTTTATATTTAGCCTTAAACAAAAACATCGAGCCCCTGGCATTTACATTTGAGTTTTAATATCTTGAATTCTAATTATGTTTTGCCCATTCACAAATTACCATAGGACCCTGCATGTTGGGTTTCTTGTTTCTACAAATGGAATGGAAATGAAGCAAAAATTCGCAGACGTCATCTAATGACTGCTGATTCTCTAGGTTAGCTAATATGGGGCATATTCATAAAAAAATTTTAAAAAAAGGAAGAAATGGTAATTAGGATGTGCTAGTATTGTTATATGTCCAATTTGTACCCATATGTTTTGCATGAAGATTATATTTATAGCATATACTGTTATGGTATTTTTACTTCTATCAATCTTAAATGATAAAAATTAGTAATCTGGAAATTTTGTATTTATAGGAAGTTTTTCCTAAAAAGACATGACTTTACACAAAAAGAAAAAAAAAACTTTTTTTAACGTAAAGTTTGCTTGAGCTGAGCCTTGGATGGGATGCAAAGTATTTACAACCATGACGACAAAAATTAGTCTCTCTGAATAAATATTAAAAACAACGAGCTAGATTTATTCTCCTGGTCATGACAATCTGAAAAATCAAAGGAACATCAAAAACAGTCTAAATGGGGATACATAGTATTTCATCATTGCTCAAAAAGGAAAGCAAAATTAAAGCTATTAAAAAAAAAAAAAAACTCAAAAAATAAATAAAACAAGTTATTTTATTTAATATTTTTCAAGTTGTTATGAGATGAAGAAATTTGTCTGTTGGCCTATCCAGGTGTGGATCTATGGGGTTCATGACTCTCCCCCCTCCCAATGACAAAAGATAGTCTAACATTGGGTTGTGGGGACTTTTATTTCAAAAAACTCTCCCGTGAACCCCCACTTCTGCTCAAAAATGACACTTATGATCCCCCTTCTAGAAATGAGCCCCTCCAAAACCAGACACTGGATTCCGCTCTTTGTCCTATCCTTCTTCCCTAAATCATTTTTGATGGAATACTTTGAAGAAAAAAAAATTCTTTTTTGTTTTCATTTTCCATGTACTCGCTGCACGGTTGTACTACAATGTACATTTTGAATTTAAATTTTCAACTTTTTCACTTAATATTTTTAAAAATGTCTTTTTTATTTCAATTTATGTGCACAGGCTTTACTATTAATTTTAAAATTGTTTCTTTATTCAATTTTTTAGTATGTTGTTGTTACTTATGCCACTCGGGAACCCGAGCCCGAGTAGCAATGCGACTCGATTCTAAGGCAGAGGGGTACGGCTTCCGTTTAATCAAGCGCCTATTTCTAGGTGGAAGTCCGATTTGGCTCGGACAACACGATAGATGGCAGCACCATCTATGAACAGACTTCTGGCCTAGCACCCCCAGAGGTATCGTTTCACGTCGAGGACTTAGTGACTATGAGCATATTTAACGTCCCCCATTCACCCTTAATGAAGACGGTGGATCTTCGACTAGCTAGGATCGAACCATGGACCCTCCAGTCATGAGTCCGATTCCTTGCCGATCAGGCTACCGTGGCCCATTTTATAGTATGCATAGTATGTAACCATAGTGCTCATATGCCAATGCTTTTCTCCACATCATTCCATATACTACAGTGGTGGACAATATTATGGACTCAATTTTTTTTTCTTTTGTTTCAATTATAACATGACTCAGTTTAAATTATTTTTATTGAATTTAAGATGAATAGTTGAAGAAATAGTTCTAAAATTAGTACATCTTAACAATTAAATTAAATAATTCATGAAATTAGAAAATTTGCAAATTTAATATTTTATCATTACGTGAAACCTGGACAAACGTATAAACTCAAAGGTAAAAAATCCAGGATTAAGAGAAAGTTTCGTTCGAAAATGTTAATTTAACGGCATAGAATGAATAAATGTTGCCATCAGTGATTGCTAAAAGTTTTGGTTTTGGAAATTAATGAGAAACATATAAATGCACCGCTGGACAAAATTTTTTTTTCCATTTTCTCAATCATAATTTAACTCAGTTATTTTTTTTTTATTCCAGTTAAGATAAATAACTGACTTAATAGTCCTAAACTCAGTATAACTCATAAACTTTAAAAAATAAATAATTTAATTAAAACAAATCTTAACTTTAATATCTTCATAACACATAAAGCCTGGACAAAAGTATTAACTCAAAAGTAAGAAACTCTGAAGTTTGGTAGAATTTTATTCAAATACTTAATAATTTAATATCCAAAAAGGAACCAATGCTAAATTGCAAAATTACAAACTTATGATACTGCGTAAACACAATTATAAGCTGACAAAAAAAAAAAAAAAAAAAAAAATGAGTTTAATTAAGTTACATTTGCAATTACTTTAGCAATGCAAAGCAGAGATTTAGGAAAATGTAATTTTGCTATTAACATGGACAAATTGAAAAAAAAAAAAAATCAATATTTTAAATGTTTTAAAAATTAATACTGCATTAAATCTAGCCATCAGTTAAACTATTAACTTTTAAAAACGATTTGAGCCACCATTTTTCTGAATTACCTCGAATATGCGGCTAGGCATAGATTTCACAAGAGTTTCCAACGGCTGCAGTGACATATGGTTCCATGCTGAAAGTATTGCCCTTTTTAAATCCTCTGTGGTTTGGTACTGGTGCCCATCATGGTAAACTTTGCGAACCATGGTCCCCCAAAGATTTTGAATCGGAATAAGATCCGGACTACGAGCTGGCCATTTGATAACTGACACCCCAGCGCTTGAACCATTCTTTTGTACATTTCGCTGTGTGTACACTCGCGTTATCTTACTAAAATAACCAGTTACCTACAGGAATCAGATGAGCAAAAGGTAAGAGATGATCTTCCAGTGTTAATTGGTAATCTTCAGCGTTCTGTCTTCCATTGAGAAACGCCAATCCTGCTTTACCATGCTGAGAGAAACCAGCCCAAACCATTACAAAACCTCCACCAAAGTTTCGGCTAAATATGTGTTGTTCTTCTTTTCTAAGGTCATGCCAATAGTATCTTAAGCCATCTGGATCATCCAAGTTGAAATTTTTTCATCAGAGCAAACAACTGAATTCCACATTTTTTTCCAAGACATATGTCTCTGTGCAAATTGAAATCTTTCAGTAATATGAAGAACCTCCACTTTGGCTGTGTTTTCATTTTTCTCCACTTCATATTCTGAGCTTGTTGTAGAACTCTTCTAACTGTCCTAGAGCTCACCTTGAGTTTTAAAGTCTTCAGAATTTTACTGGAAGAAGCTCCAGTGTTTGATGCTGTGCGTAAAATATATCTTCAATCTCTCTCAGTTTCGAATGCCTCCCCGTCCTTTTTCTTTTTCCATAACTTGGGGGATCCTTCAGTACATTTTTTACTGCCCCTTGGGAGCATTTAACTACATAGGCAATTTGGCGCTGGGTTTTACCAGCATCTCTGTATGCCACAATTTTTCCTACTTGTTACTCTGTAAGTTTTTAACCTTGAGGCATTTCAAAACTCTAAAAATAAAATCCTACCAAACTTCTGAGTTTCTTACTTTTGAGTTGATACTTTTGTTCAGGTTTCATGCGTTTTTCGCAACTCCAGAGCTCGAATATGCTACCTTGGGGTGATTAACAATACTAAAGAAAATGGTAAAACATTCCGCTCCACGTGTTTTCTTTGGAGAAAATTACAGGCTTCAGAGAGTTTATGGTGTAATGTAACTTCAGAGGAATCAAAAAGAAAATTTCCCACAAGCACGATGAAATATTACTGTCATTCATTAAGCTTCAAAGCAAGTTATAAGTTACGGCATCTGCTTGTTTTACCTTTTTCATCCGCCATTAGACAGTGGCTGCAGCGCCCCTATAGTTTGTTGGAGTTGTGAATTAAGATATTAAAGTTGAGAATTTGTTTAATTAAATTATTTATTTTATGAAGTTTATGAGTTATACTGAATTTAGGACTATTTATTCAGTTATTTATCTTTACTGCAAAAAAAAAAAATAATAACCTAATTAAATTATGATTGAAAAAATGGAAAAAAAAAATTGAGTTTATAATTTTGTCCAGCAGTGCATTTATATGTTTCTCATTAATTTCCAAAAACAAAACTTTTAGCAATCACTGATGGCAACATTTATTCATTCTATGGCGTTAAATTAACATTTTCGAACGAAACTTCCTCGTAATCCTGGATTTTTTTACCTTTGAGTTTATACTTTTGTCCACGTTTCACGTAATGATAAAATATTAAATTTGCAAATTTTCTAATTTCATGAATTTTTTAATTTAATTAATAAGATGTACTAATTTTAGAACTATTTCTTCAACTACTCATATTCACTTCAATGAAAATAATTTAAACTGAGTCATGTTATAATTGAAACAAAAGAAAAAAAAATTGAGTCTATAATTTTGTCCACCACTGTATAGTGCCTTGAGATTGCCTTAATGTTTTCATTTAAAATTCTGGATGAAGTGACTATTAATAACAATAAAGTGGCTTAAAACGTTGATTGTTCACTGGCTATTAAATAAAAAATTGAATTTTTATGTCTATCGTTTCATAAGCGTAGATGCTGGTTGCAAATCCACCAATCACCGATTTCGCATCCTACCAGGTGCAATTTTTAGTCACCAGTGATTTTTA
This sequence comes from Uloborus diversus, assembly GCF_026930045.1. NCBI lineage: Eukaryota > Metazoa > Arthropoda > Arachnida > Araneae > Uloboridae > Uloborus > Uloborus diversus. The sequence continues at coordinate 100,292,788 of NC_072738.1, forward strand.
CCACATACAACTAGTAAAAGGACAGCATATGTACAATTTAACTACATAAAATGAGGTGCAAAATAACATTTGCGGATATTTAGGACAAAATTGAAAAATTCGGGACTTTTTTTTAAAATTAGGAATTTTAGGAAACTCAGGAGAATTCCTCTTCTGCAATATATTGCCATGGCAACAGAAACTTGACAATATACCACCAAAGTAGTTGTGATTGATGATGTCACTTTATTGAAATTAACAATGGTTCAAAGATTAATTTCAATAAAATGAAAACACTTATAGATCTTTTTTCGGAACATTTCATTACAACCAGAAAGAGAGGTGTCCCCATAAGGACCCTACGTGTGCAGGCCCGTCATTTAAGGGGTATCAATAACTTATAAATATATAAGCAGATATGTTTTTCATTGTTTTCTGATAAAATTATCCTTGAATATACCTCTCTCCCCTCCCCCAGTATGAAATTCTATGTCCTATGGCATGTCTTTTTGAGTTACGCGAGGTACATATACAAATAAGGCTTAATTTTACTAACGTTTTGACAACGAAAAAGTGCATAAAATCAAAATGCATTGAAAACCATGCACTATGGATGGTAAGATCTAAGCCAAGTTCTATCAGTACTTTTTTTTTTTTTTTCATTTTGAACTAAAAATTAGCATCTAAACTGATATTCAGATTGTGAGATCAAAGTCTGCTGACCCTTTTTAAATTAATTTATTTCTTTATGAAAGTAAAAGCAAAGATAGAGGAAGATGAAATTGCAGTTTAAAGGAAAGGGACACTCTTCATCCCTGAGATTTCTTGTCCTTGGTGCTAGAATTCTTAGCAAACAGATACTTTGACTGTCGAGTTCGTATGAAGAGATTTTTGGCATTTCCAGTTCGCTAGAAAAATGAAAAATTTTATTGTATAAGTGAAGGACTAACAAATAAAATAGTTCATTAAAAAGTGAGTGTTTGTAAATCAGAGGATCGAGCATCAATTATAGACATTAGAGAAAATCTGATGGTTAACTCGGGGACGTTCAAAATGAATATATTGGCTGCTCTGCTTCTAAGTTTGTTGGTATACATGAATATACATTTCAGAGATGTGCTTAAAAAACCAGTTAGTACTTATTTGAGGTCAAGTAAAATGAAAATTTAAGCCAAATTTTTTGAGCTATCACATTGCTTATTGTTCTCATTTGACTGTTTTCGGCATCCTTTGATTTTATTCCCCTTCCCCTCTGCAGCACCACCAGCGACCGGCCCCTCCCGACGCTGCTCCTCTAGCGAAAATCGCCTCCAAGTTGCGTTTCTATCATACACACACAATCATGCCTGCACACAAACACCTACATACAAACACACACTGGTGGTTGCGAAAAACATAATTTGAATTCAAGATGTCAAAATTCAAATTATTATTATTTTTTTAATATAATACTTACTATATAATTTTTTAGATTATACTTCCCTTTTTTTGTTGGAGCAAAACCATTGTGTAGAATAAACCACTATTTTAGTTACATAAAATTTGCTTCATACTTCCTTTTATTAATTTTGTATTTAAGAGACTGGAAAACAATATGATTTATTAATGTAATTTTTTTTTCCAGTCGAGTGAAGGTATTGAAGTCTGGTATATTCCTGTTGATTTAGCTACTTTAGAACAATTTTTGGAAAATTGTGAATAAAAGTCATCAGATATTGTAAAAGTAAAAACCTTTGCAAAATAAATTATTTTTTTATATATCTTCATTTTATTTATGGCATGGTACATTTTCATACATATTTCAATTTATTGGAACAAATAGTTTCATTCTTTAAAAAGAAATCCTTAAACTTTACAACTACCTATTGCACTAATTTTTTCTTAAGTCTTCTTGGACTTTTTCCCTCTCCTTCATTTAATTACAAACTGACAAAAACATTACTATTTTTAAAACTTCTATTCAGCAGAATTTTGCTTTAATTTCATAAGATGAAGGATGCTCATTAAAATTTTAAATTCTAAAGCATTTTAATTGAACTTTTTAAATGTGTGTATTTTTTTTTTCTTTTTTGAAAACAGGGTAGGTAAAAACTTTTTTTTTTTTTTTTTGTGGCTTAAACACTATTTGTAAGAACATTTTTCTTTTTTTGGAAAACCATGAAGATTTTATGAATGTTTAATATTCACAATTATATATAATTTCTTGATAATTAAATAACTAATCTTAAATCTTGTAATTTCATTTTGTAGTAAGTGGACCTTTCTGTAGGGGAAATATTGTTTGAAAAACTATAACTACTAAAAAAATATACTTAAGCTTACACTTAAATGGACCTTGACTTACAATAGATTATTTTTGATTGATTTATTTAAGAGTTAAGACATGGTAAATAATCGAGTAAAATTAAAATTGTGCATTCTTGAGCATAGAAAGTATTTTTCTACAAATGAATCAAGTTTTATGAATGTTTCACAACTTTAAAAATCAAAAGATCAACTTATGTTTTGTTTAAATATATTTAAAAAAAAAAAGTTACAGATCATGTAATAATTTACCTAATTCATCAGTACGAACACTTGTACAAGAATTTAATCATACCAGAAAATCATCATACTTTTTTAATGTAGACATTATTTTTCTGGTTTAATGCATTAGGAATAAAATTCTTTATTTCAAAAAATCATTTTAACTGAAATCTAATAAAAGAGACAAATTAATAAGTCATTTCCAATCCTAATGTATGCCCTATTTTTGACAGTACAAATCCAAATAATGAAAATATTCTTTTGACGCATTTTAATAGTAAAGAACGCATCATTAAAATTAATGTTTAATGATTCTTCAACCATTCATACAGAGAACTTCCTGTATTATATTGGGATCAAAACAGTTCTTTGAAAGGTGAAAATTTGGCAATATATTTTTATTGTAAAAGCAGAGTTATGCAAATACTTTGTCAAAATTTTGCATTTTTTTTTTCTTGCTCCGACTGCATAATCTATTGTGGATGGCAAATAATGTGCGGGTACCGGGTATTACAGCCATTTTCTGCCTACTTTAAGTGCTCTAAGCCTTCCTCAATTTTTTCCCCCTTGTTATATTCTACAGAGTTGAGATTTACAGGGTTCGTACGGGTCATGGAAATCCTGGAAAGTCATGAAAAAAAAAATAAGCAGATTTCGGACCTGGAAAAGTCATGGAAAATTGAAATTTTCATATAAAGTCATGGAAAAATGTCCTGGCCAAACAGAAAGTAACAGTAGCTAAAAGAGCATTAGAAATCTAGAGTGATTTAACAGTATTGAACATATAAAAGCTAATAAAATTTGAAAAATTGAACGATCCCAAAAACAAATTTGAATTTTGAAATCTCATTGCATGCACTTCTGTAGCAGCTGCTCGTCTTTTTTTGTAATGTGGTTTTACTGCTTGGACATCACTCCAGCTTGAATTTACCATTTTTTCAACACTTCTAATATTTTATATTCTGTAATAGCAAACTTGAACGTTCTTGATTTAGCCATGCCCACTCAAAAAACGCAATTCAATTGCAGCCGAATTCATTTACATCACTCGTGAGAACTTTATTATTAAATTTGTCAGAGTTTATTTTAATTTGTTGAAGGTTTTAGAAAATAAAGATCTTTAGTCAGGCGACAGAATACAGAAATAGGGGAATTCTAATACTCGAAAATGGTAGTGCCCTACATACAGCCCGCAAAAATAATCCATGTGACCCACTGCTGCGTTCAATATCAGGAATCAAACACTATGTTCTGAAATTCCTGAACCTATTAATTTATATGCATTTGAAAATGTGCAAATAATTAAACAAGTACATTTGAATAAGAAGATTTATTCACTTCTGAATTTTTTATTTAAATAAATATCTGGCTTAGAAACATGAATTTACTAAAGAATGCTGCTTTACTTTAAAGAACCAAAAAACTGTCAAGTTATGTGGATGATTAAATACACTGTTGACACTAAAAGACAATCTTGGAAGCAAATTTATTGAAACTTATGACTCATTCTTTGCCCTATTCATTTTTATTCTGCCTGTTAATAAAAAAAGAAAAAAAATGAGACATTTAAGCATCATTATATTAAATTCACTGTATTTTTACTTTACTTAAATTTATATGATGAAGATGAATAAGAAGAGTTTAGTTTTTTAGGTGTACACTTATACTTTTTCCATCACAAGCTTCTAAGAGGTAGTGGCATTCACATAGCAGTTCTGCTAATGCTCATTTCCATTCTCTTCATGTAACAAGGTCATGAAATCTTTTTATGAAGTCATGAAAAAGTCTTGGAAAAGTCATGGAATTTTTTCATCCGAATAGAGTATGAACCCTGGATTTATATACACTACGGATTGCTTCAATGATAAGCTTTCATTTATCTATAAAGCTTTGCTGGTTACTTTGCATTAATTGGATTTTATATTCTCCAATAATATAAAATTTATGAAAATATTTAGTGGAAACGATTTAGTTTTCCAAAAGGAGCACATTGTTTTAAAAAAAACACTTGCTTTGAACCTAACAACCCCGTTTCAAAACATGCTGACATTGAACAAGGGTTTCAGGGGAAATTGTTGCTGGGTTCGTAATTTCAATCATTTTGCAGTATTTTCATACCCAAAAAATATTTTAACATATTGTAAGTTTAGAATGGCTTTTGAGTTAATTAAAAAGATACTGCAATAATTCTCGACATACTTAGGTATGACAAATCCGAATTAAGAGTACAATCATCATTGCAGTAGATATTTTGCTTTAAAAAAAAATTATGGGTATCTACTTGTTAAGAAGAACCTCTTCTATCCTAGACTAGAAAGTTATAAAATGTTTCAGAAACTATGGTTATCGTAGTGTTTAATTTCAGAGAAAAGAAAAAGTTATGGAAAAAAAAAAGTCAAAAGAAAAAATATTATTCCAACCTGCAGATAGAAAAATCAAACAAAGAAATGAATAAATATAAATTACTATTGCAATACATAATAATTTGTTGACTATTTGAGTATGATTATATTTTACTCTATGATGTAAGAAGGTTAAAGAAACAAAGCAGTTTGATAGTTTTATTTTTTCTCTGAGTTTTTTACTTATCAATATTTCATGTTATGCTACTTTTCAGTTTAAGTTGACTAATTGCAGAAGGAATCATTATCTCATTTTCCAACTTTCTAAAATTGTTTTGGGAATCAAAATTAGAAAAAAAAATTAAAACCCTGGTTGAAATATTTTTCAAATTTCCTCGTTTTTTTTTTTTCTTTTTTTTTCTTTTTCTTCCAACAGAACTATTGCTTAGTTATGTAAAGAATTTTTTTGAAAAGATTTAACACTGCAAAATATAGAAAATCAGATCTTTTATCAAGAAAAAAAAAATCTGTAGCATAACTTTTTTTTTTTGATAGCTGCAAAATTTAATTTTTCCTGTCACAAAAGAGGTATTTCTACTAAAATTTTACTTTCCCTGCCATGAATATTTTTCCTGCTTCAAGTGTGTCTCATGTATATTGTTTGGTCCTGTCCCCAAAAAGTTCAGTATTGCTCTGGTATAATTTAAAGTATAATAAAGATGTTTGATAGATAAACAAGAAAGAAAGATAACTTTTTATTCATGGTATTAGTCTGTATTTAAAAATAATTACATAATTAACAATGAAATGAACTTAATCATGACAATTCATCACTAAATTTAATGAAGGGCGATTGAAAATTCACTAAAGCTGAGCAAACTTGAAAAATTATAGATGATAAAGGACCAAGTTCATTCGGAATTCGATGTAAAATTGAAAAACATTTAATTCTTTCAACAGATCTTTGAACATGAACAGAAGCTCTTTCAATTGTTCTTGTGTATTTTATCTCACCAACGGAGTGTACTACATTTAAAAGGAAAGGTGGAATATTTACAGAAACTCCTTTTGGTAACAAATTGTGAATTGAATGTGCTCTGTGTGCAATTATGAGATCTTTTTGTTGCAGAAGTTCTAAAAGTCCACTGCATTTTATAACTTCTTTATCATGCATCTCTTTGGGATACAAATTACTTGCAAAACATAAAGCACCATTTGGAGCCACCGCTATTAAACCCTTAAAAGGTTGCTCCTGTATATAGAATATGGGCGTTTTTCTCTTTATTTTCATGTGTTCTGGATTTTCAATGTTTACTTCAATACAATCCACCAAAAATCTGCAGTCTGAAAACACATCGGATGGGCACATTTTTTGAATTTTGTCCAAATCTGGTATATTTTTCAATATGATAAATTTATACAAAGCTTCATGAAATATGTGCAAAAACGTATAGAAAATATTTTTAATAACATCTTGATGTACTGAGTAACGTATTGAAAAATCACGAAATGAGTAGTTCTTTCTTAAAATTTGTAGTGTTATGAAAATTTGATCTTGAAATGCTATGCTTGTCACAGGATGACTATCAAAAAAGTACTCTATGTCAAAACGCTTACAATAGTTGACTAAAGAGTAGAACATTTTTGCATTTGGTAATCCAGTATATGAGAAAACTAGATTTTCATCACTTTCAATTATAGAGAAAGAGACATAAATCTTTTTATTATTTAACTCTGTTTGGAAGTCAATTCCTTTTTCTAAAAGTGCAGCCTCTGAGATGCTCATCTTCTTCACTTTAGGTGTAGTTTGACGGCGTTTTTTAGAACTGGTACGTTGTTTTCTATACAAAGAAAAAAAATTAGTAACACATTAAAATATGATAGTGTTATGCATACACAGTGAAAGGGTCAGATCAAAGTTTTTCTCAAACCATAAACAGAGATACATGAAATACACCGCCAGCTCAGTCATTTCCAGCCGAGGACTGCAGTTTCGTGCTTATTAGCACTCATCAGCCCGACATAGGAAAGTGACTGAGCTGGAGATGGAAAACCGCTTAAGGAAACCAAGAGTGCCAAACAAACTGGTAGCTAATATAGAATTAGCGCAGACCAGACGAGTGACCGAAGCAATGGTTCGGTAAATCTTTTCTTTTCACCAGGCTATTGGGCGGTAATTTACTGAACATAAACAGAGACTCTTCATAAAAATGGACAATTGCACAACAATTGCTATAGGGTCAATCCATACAGATTCATCGGATAGCTGTGCTTGACCTTATTTCTTTGAAACTCATTTCTCTAAAAGCTACACATGAAAGATAATTACAATCACTTTTATTTTTTCTCTAATCTTGACTTTTGATGTTTTAAAAGTCATCAAAAGTTGTCTTTGTATTCAAAAATGGAACTTTTACACCTTCACATTTTGATGTTGAAGTACATAAGATAATAATTTCACATGAAAAGATATGTAGCTGTAACTTCATACATAGTTAAAATAGTAGCAACAGGACAAAATTCAAGGTCAAATGAGACGGTGAGAAGCAAAAGGGATGTAAGTGGACTTTTTCAAGTTTCAAGTAAAACTAGTTTCAAATTCAGATCCTAGGTAGGCTTTCATTGATCTATTTTTCTAAATTATGCCGTATAGCAGCATCCACCAGAGATACTAGTATCATCTCTTGCCCTAAAAAAGAGGAGAAGTTCTGCTACCATTTGTACTGGTTATCTCCAAATTTTGAATTTCATTACTTACATCTCTTTGCTTCTCAATGCCTCAAATATAAAATTTTTATTGTTTTCAAAGAATGATAACTTGCTTAGGGGACAAAAACACGATGAAATATGGCAAAAACTAATCACTAGAATTACACTAATAAGAAAATCAAATTGTAATTATATGCCATGTTATATTGCATGTTTATTGTAGTTTTTTCATATTAGAAAGTCCCCTGTCATGGTATTACGGGTGAAAATTGTTTCTACATTTGAATGAAGCAATATCCTGTTTGGTGATATTTTGATAGTTGAAATTTTAATCCTAAAACCAGTGGATTAACCTTAAACTTTAGTAGATAGCGTCAATTCGCTACCTTGCAGTGATTAACAATGCTACCGAAAAAAGTAACAGTCCATTACACGTGTTTTCTTTCCGGTAAATTACAGGCTTCAGATAGTTTATGGTGTTATGTAATTTCAGAAGAATAGAAAAGAAAGCTTCCCACAAACACGATAAAAAATTACTGTCATTCACAAAGGTTCAAAGCAAGTTATAAGTTTCGGCATTTCTTTGTTTTACCTTTTTCATCTGCCATTAGACAGGGACTGCAGCGCCCCCTACAGTTTATTGGAGTTGTGAATTGTTTTGGTTTTTTCGTTTTCCTAAAATGTGTCTTACCAGTAAAACTGCTTGTTGGATTGAGTTCAGCCTTGTCACAATAAATCTTTTTCATGCATGTTAAACATTACCAAAACATATCAAATTATCATCCAGTGGCGCGAGTTTCATTGTTGAAACACGCGGGTTACTTTATCATCAGCTATTATTTATATGAGGATGGGTATAATAATAAACATGAAGTGAAACATGTTTGGGTTAATTTATTTATGATGTGGAGGGAGAGAGGAGTGGTGGTGCTCCTAAGGAATTTTTTGGAAATTTAAGTCCCAAAAACAGAATAGAAGATTATCTTTGATGACAAGGAGAAATGTTTGGAGAACCTTCACCTGGAATTTGAAGTCACCCAACTGTGTTCCGTGCCCGGGTAAAAGGAGGAACATGGGCGCTGTTTGTCATGGTGGTCCTGCTACTTGTCATTTTCCTTCCCAACAGAAACGCCTCTGCAAGATAGCCCCCGAAAGAACTGGTCCACAAGCACTTGATGCTGTGAACATGCAGATGTTGAATAATGGGCTAAAATGTTGAATGAAAGATGTTCTTGCTTTTCGGTAAGCCAAACTTCGATGAGCTGAAAACCTCGATAAGCCAAAGTGAATCTTTTTTTCTGTCTAACTGAATGGGGAATTAATGCTATTTATTTCCAATAAGTCGAATTTTGATGAGTCGAAATACTCGATAAGCAGAATTTGATTTCATGATTGTCGTCAAAGTTTCCAGCTAACGGAACTCTAAAAGTCAAAATCATGTTTTTCTTTTTGATACCATTACATTGCATCAAAAGGCGTCTAGACAAAGTGGAGTAAATAAATCTCAGAAACAAGAACAATAAATCAAGTTTTTTTTTTCTTTTTTGCTTTTAATCATTGTTTACTTCATTTTCTTTCGGTAGAAAAGAAAAACCTGCTCATGGGGGAACCAAAGCTCTGACTTAGTGTAGCCTGAAAATAAGATGGAAAAAATTACAGGAGGGGTTTGTATGTTTGGGGTTTTTGAATACCTCCACTTTTGGCAAAAAAAAAAGAGTGGAGGACCGCTACTGGGCGGAAGAGCTATTTTTTGGATTTTTCGGTATTCTACGTATTTGCTGGTCTTTCCAAGACTGTCTTTCTTCTTTTGTGTTTGTAGAAAGTCAATGTTTGTGGTGCTGCTTTATTGATTACTGAATGTTTGGGATATAAATTTAAAATAGATTAAGAGGATATTTAAAATTTTATGCTACCAAGAACAGGGTTCATACACTTTTGGTTAAAAAAAAATCCCTGACTTTTCCAGGTTTTCCCTGTTTTTAAAAAAATTCAAGGTTACTCATTTCATTCAAAATTAGGTTCAAATTACAATATTTTTGAAATAATTAAAATTGTTTAAAGTAACCCAATGCAAAAGAACAGAAACTTTTCCTCTTAGATTTAAAAAAATACATTGGAATTTTTTTTCTTTTTTCTCTGAAAATTTAAGTGTCACAAAAAAAAAAAAAAACATTGTACTAAAGTATGCCCAAGTTACAAACAATTTATGACATAGTTAATTTAGCTCACTAGTCACTACACTTCTAGTACACCAACTTCCTAATAATGCATTGCATATTTAAAACATTTCAAGTAATTTTTAACTCAAAGGACCTTTATTAAAAAAAAGGAAATTACTCTTAAAAATGATCGAAAATTCCTTCAAAACACCTTTTTACTAATATGCGGTCTAATAATTAAAAAAATATTTTACTAAGGTAAAATTAAACATTTTTGCATGTATATTGTTAGTTACATAAGTTGCGATTAAAAATCTGTAAACATTCGTTGATTAAAATATAGTTTTCAATGAGCGAAACTCTATTTTTCTACTGTGGAGAAAAGAAGAAAGTTGCGGAACAACACAAAATGGTGGACAGTTGAGTATGTCACTACTTAAGAGACGGATTGAGGGCTTTAGTTTAACGTGCATTCAAGTTTTCTACAATTTAAAAAAATCTAAAAAACATTTCAATTGGCGGTGCAAAAAAAAAAAAGAAAAGACTGAAAGAACAGCAGCAAATATATGCGCGTTTTTATATAATCCCCTCCAAATGTTCCTGACTACCTCTTTGAGGCTTTAAAAGTATCCGAGAACAAATTTCTGCTCAAAACAATGTTTGATAGCAGATAAAAAAATGTAGATACCTTTTTTTTTCCTGGCAAGTAAAAAATGTTATATCCTGCATAACATTATAAGTTTTTTGTTACCTCAAACAAACTTTTGAATTTATAGAAGTACTGTAATATATAAGTTTATAGATTATCTTTGATACATTATTCTGTCAATTCTTTGCTCATATTATTAATTTAATGAGTTGGTGGTGGTTTATTTTTTCTATAGTTTTGTTTTCGTATTCCATAAGCCAAATTTTCGATAACTTGAATTTTTTTTTTTGCAGTCCTTGCAATTTCGACTCATTGAAGTTTCATTGTACTCGGAAAAAATACTCTATGAGGAAGCCTTGGGAATTTTGCCCCTGTTGCCCCCCTTCCTCTCGGCGGGCCCTGGCTCTATGAATAACATAAGATTAACATGAACGTAATATAATAATCAGATTCTCATAAAAAGGAGATGAAATTTTTTTAGCTCATACTTGTTTTGAGGTCCAGCTTCAGTCAGTTCATCTCTATTTGTATTAAAGATTGTAGGTCCATTTTCTTTTTTACCATCTTTAAAGTGACAACTGCAAAGTCGGTCATTTGAACTTGGGTCACGATCACCTCGTCTGTACAGAAAAAAATATTTAGCTTAAGTATTAAAATTGGGGTTGGTCATTTTGCTAGTAAAACCTGGTAAAAAATGGCAAAAACTATCAAATTTGTTGGATTTTTAAAATGTACAAAAGAACAACTTGATTTTGTACATAATATTGAGATTTGAATCAAAAGACAATTAAGACTTAATAAGGCCTTTTCATGGACCACCCCAAAAAAAACCTGCTTGGTTTTTTTCTGGTGGACCCACTTAAAAAAACCTATTTTCCTGGCAAAGTGGGGGGGGGGTTAGAATTTCTACAGCAGATTGAAAATTTTCTTTTCAAAAACAGACTTATCATTTTCAAAGATGTTTTATTCATTTTCCGGAAAAGCGCTTTTTCAATAAACCAGTGGCGCAGCCAAAACAATTTTCTAAGGAGGGGTTTTCAAAATCGAAAATTGTTGCTTTCTTTCCCATTCATTTATAATGCGAAAATATTCAAATACTTAATCAAAGAGTTGCTATCGATTAGTAATTAATTATTTACAATACTCGCTTAAAAATAATTAATAATTCGTATTGATATCACTATGAATTTAAAACGAAGAAAGCAGGAAAAAACACAGTATATTTATTATTAGATTTCTTTCTTACTTTTACTAAACTATCTTACATTCCTTTTTTGTTCGTTTTTTTTTGCGAGATCATACAAAACCTCCTCTTCAAAGCATCAATGTCTTTGTGAATGTCATGCCACATGCTAGCTAATAACGGCTTCAATCTTTCGATGAGAATTGGAAAAGAGCCTCAGAAAATCCAGTGTGGTAGAGCTTCTCTCTCTAAGTTTCCCTAAAAAGGATTTGTGTAGTTCTGAGTGACCATGATACCTTGTTGCTCTTGATTGAAACCATGTTAGCTCTCTTATACCCGTAGGGGATGCACATCATGAAATACTACCTGTATGTGAAATACACCGCCAGCTCAGTCATTTCCAGCCGAGGACTGCAGTTTCGTGCTTATTAGCACTCATCAGCCCGGCATAAGAAAGTGACAGAGCTGGAGATGGAAAACCTCTTAAGGAAGCCAAGAGTGCGAAACAAACTGGTAGCTAATATAGAATTAGCAGACCAGACGAGTGACCGAAGCAATGGTTCGGTTCAACTCGAAGATTGAACGCGAGGCAAGGTATATTCAGTAAATTACCGCCCATTAGCCAGGGCTAAAGCAGAAATACGTGAAATACACCGCCAGCTCAGTCATTTCCAGCCGAGGACTGCAGTTTCGTGCTTATTAGCACTCATCAGCCCGGCATAAGAAAGTGACAGAGCTGGAGATGGAAAACCTCTTAAGGAAGCCAAGAGTGCGAAACAAACTGGTAGCTAATATAGAATTAGCAGACCAGACGAGTGACCGAAGCAATGGTTCGGTTCAACTCGAAGATTGAACGCGAGGCAAGGTATATTCAGTAAATTACCGCCCATTAGCCAGGGCTAAAGCAGAAATACGTGAAATACACCGCCAGCTCAGTCATTTCCAGCCGAGGACTGCAGTTTCGTGCTTATTAGCACTCATCAGCCCGGCATAAGAAAGTGACAGAGCTGGAGATGGAAAACCTCTTAAGGAAGCCAAGAGTGCGAAACAAACTGGTAGCTAATATAGAATTAGCAGACCAGACGAGTGACCGAAGCAATGGTTCGGTTCAACTCGAAGATTGAACGCGAGGCAAGGTATATTCAGTAAATTACCGCCCATTAGCCAGGGCTAAAGCAGAAATACGTGAAATACACCGCCAGCTCAGTCATTTCCAGCCGAGGACTGCAGTTTCGTGCTTATTAGCACTCATCAGCCCGGCATAAGAAAGTGACAGAGCTGGAGATGGAAAACCTCTTAAGGAAGCCAAGAGTGCGAAACAAACTGGTAGCTAATATAGAATTAGCAGACCAGACGAGTGACCGAAGCAATGGTTCGGTTCAACTCGAAGATTGAACGCGAGGCAAGGTATATTCAGTAAATTACCGCCCAAGCCCTGGCTAATGGGCAGCTCTGTCACTTTCTTATGCCGGGCTGATGAGTGCTAATAAGCACGAAACTGCAGTCCTCGGCTGGAAATGACTGAGCTGGCGGTGTATTTCACGTATTTCTGCTTTAGCCCTGGCTAATGGGCGGTAATTTACTGAATATACCTTGCCTCGCGTTCAATCTTCGAGTTGAACCGAACCATTGCTTCGGTCACTCGTCTGGTCTGCTAATTCTATATTAGCTACCAGTTTGTTTCGCACTCTTGGCTTCCTTAAGAGGTTTTCCATCTCCAGCTCTGTCACTTTCTTATGCCGGGCTGATGAGTGCTAATAAGCACGAAACTGCAGTCCTCGGCTGGAAATGACTGAGCTGGCGGTGTATTTCACGTATTTCTGCTTTAGCCCTGGCTAATGGGCGGTAATTTACTGAATATACCTTGCCTCGCGTTCAATCTTCGAGTTGAACCGAACCATTGCTTCGGTCACTCGTCTGGTCTGCTAATTCTATATTAGCTACCAGTTTGTTTCGCACTCTTGGCTTCCTTAAGAGGTTTTCCATCTCCAGCTCTGTCACTTTCTTATGCCGGGCTGATGAGTGCTAATAAGCACGAAACTGCAGTCCTCGGCTGGAAATGACTGAGCTGGCGGTGTATTTCACGTATTTCTGCTTTAGCCCTGGCTAATGGGCGGTAATTTACTGAATACTACCTGTATATTTAAAAATTGGAAAGAAATTTTTGACTGTTGCCCGATCATTAAAAACAGTAAGATATTTTCTTGAAAACTATCCCGCTTGGAAAAGTTTTAATACTGTTGTCCCTTGATTTGTACAAGGAAAATTAATGTGTTTGAGTTCTGGGAGGGGTTTTAACCCCAAAACCCCTCCCATGGCTGTGCCACTGTAATAAACTATAACAGGGACTATCTTTTAACAGCTGCTTAACGTAAGAGTACCAAGTGAAAATGTTCGATTACAAATACAAATGTGACAACCAGCAACAGGCTCTGGGTCCAGCTAGTAGGCCCAGATGGGCGGATGCAGGGGCAGACTGGCCCGGTCAGCTAGTCAGGGATCCCCAACTGGGCCAACTTGAATAATTGTCACTATTTTGCCGAATTTTCCAAAAAAAAAAATTGTATTTAAGTTTTTGCCTTTTAAATTCAAGTTGAAATTCTAGATGAAGTGAAAAATGCAAAGTTCTGCCGTACTGAGGTTGATTATGATGAATATTTCAGTGATAGATCTGCTATCATTCTGTCATAATTATATATCATACTCAATCACTTCCGGATATAGGTAGAAAGGATCGGCGGCCCGTGACAAAAGGCCTCAAATTCAAGTGTGACACCCAAGCACGGTTCAAAAAAGGGGCATGATTCCCCTTGACGAAAGACTAAAATTGCGTTCTTAAGTTTTCATTTTCGAGAACTTTCTGGAAAAGAGCAGCTATCCACCTCTTTTTTAGCTTAGCCATACATAGACTGAAATGACAATTTTGGGCTTCAATTTAAAACAACTTTCCTGTAGTGTATCTCCTTTTCTCTATCTTGTCTGATGCTGTCCACGATAGCTATGAAATATGTTTCTAGGAAGGAGAGCTCTCGAATCTCTTATCATCTTTCCCCCCATTGCGTTTTTAGAACCTCAAAGTCAAAACATATCTGGGGTGTTAAAAAATGCCTAAAATACCAGCGAAAACATAACTAAAAGTAGGGTTTCAATTTTAAAACATTTCCGAGGTAGCGTGTGTGTATGTGTGTACTTAACATACACACACCAAGGGTGCCCATATGCAAAATTTTAAGGGGGGAGGGCTCAGTTATTTTCCCCAAGGTTTAGCAGGATATTTTCCCCATAGAAACTGATTTCAGTACAGATTAGTTATTAAAATGTGATATTTTTAATAATTGTTTGCATCAAAAGACGCATAGTTTTTTGAGTAGGCATTTGAAAATTGCCAGAAAGATGGGAAAATGTATATAGTGGCTAATGATGGACAATACTTAAAAAACTGAACATGAAACCATTTTTTCACAATAAAGCATCAAACATGAAAAAAATCCTTTAAAACTTATTTGTACACCAGATAATATTGCCTATATCTGCTTTTTCAAAACTGCAATATCAAAAAATTTCTAGGAACAGTCTCTGAATGCTGATATTTCTTCTAACATCAAGGATAGCCGGTGATGCGTTTTTTGCCTTTCAATTACGAATATTTTAAGGAACGTGTCCGTATACCCAAAACCCATCCCCTCTACTTTACTACCCAAGATGACCTGAAATTGCATCTTAAAAATTCTAGTTTAAAAAAAAATTAGAGGGATATCCTTAAATCTTCCCTTTTACTTTCAGTGAGCGTCTCTAAGATAGCAGAAAAGTTACATTTTTAAAACTCCAATTATGAAAAATTCATTGGAGAGAGCCCTGAGAGATCCATTCTCAAAAACTATACCCCAAATTTGAAACATTTTCTAAAGGAAGCCTCCTGAGGCTCTGAGGCTGGTGTTTACTTTTGGTGGCGCCTATGGGAACAGACTTCCCTAAGATTGCAATTGTGTTCAAGTTTTAATGTCGAAAAATTAAAAGAGAGAGCCACTGAATTCTTCCTACTTCATTAATGTCATCAACAGTCGACTGAAATTGTGCTTCGTAAGAATTTAAGGATGACAATTTTTCAGAGAGAGTTCTCGAACCCAGGGGTGCCCGCCTTGGGGCACTTTATGAAAATCTCAGCATTTTTACTATCTTACTTTTCATAAATTCATCCTTATATACTATTTTTTTTTTCTTTTTAAAATTGAAACTTGATATAGAAACTTGAAAAAACAAGCAAGGGTGGCAGCTCCACGCCTTTAATCTGCATAGGAAAAATCGAGAATCCAGAACAATTTTAATTTCTTAGTTTAAAATGTTGGGCCAGGACATGCTTTTGCCGACTAGGCCAAAGTTAGTCAGTCCGCCCCTGGGTATATGCAATTGGATATTGAAATGCATAAAAAAATAGGGACTAACTCAAAAAATCATAAAAACTAGCCCCAAATGCAAACTTTATGCTAATCTGCAAAAGCTGCCAAATATGCTGAAGGAACTGCAATATTAAATTCAAAATTGCACTTTTCGCACAAGTTTGTTTGATTTTGGCCTCAGGAAAGTACATTTAGTGGTCTTTTAGCAGTGTGGCGCAGGATCGGCGATTGGTGCAGTTGGCACATCCCTTATAATATCATTACGATTATACATATATGTATAGGCCCACTGTCAAGAGTCGACTCTGATTTTTGAGGTGCTCCCTTTCCCTTCGCTTATAATATATAGTAAAGTATTGAAATACTACAATTTTAAGGAGAATATTTGTTGAGCAGCTTTTTTTTAGGTCTTGCTTTAGTGCAATACAAAAC